>NW_026057576.1:44482507-44693860 GCF_023721935.1 Panthera uncia
TTTTTTTGCTTTACTTTGTTGGGATTTGAATATCATTCACAATCCCAAGAAGATTTTATTAACTGTCACCCTGGTCTAAATTAATCAGTGAAAGAAGAAAAGGAGATTAAAGGAAAAATCTGGAAGAGTCACAATTTTTATGAAGCACATAAATAAGGAAGAAAATTTTAAAGTAATTTTAATTGGCCAATAATTTAATGAGCTCGACACTTGGGTGACACACTTCCAAGTTTATCATTAAAGTTTTTAAAGTTAAGCTAGTTGGGATTTAGGATATGGGTCTTTATTTAGAACCAAACTGCTTTTGCCTCTTTTGGGTTTTCATTTGATTCAGTCAGCTTCATATTATCTTTGACCTCACTGGTGGACTACCACAGTCCAGTCTTGAGTGTGAATTCATTAGCCATGTTGCTTCTTGTTAATTGCCTCTTCATTCTGTATTCTTTCTCACTGGACACCCTAATTGCACCTCTATTCACCCCACACTCTTGATGACAGATTAGGCAACTGCCTCAACTTTTATTTTCCTTAATTTGATCATTGGTTTTATGATTTTTTCCCCTGCCTAATAAATAGAGATTGGCCAAAATTCCTATTTGTCAGTAGATAGCACTTTACTTACCCCTGGGAAAATAGTTAACTGAACTGCTTTTTAAAACCACCAGTCTAGGCCTAGTCTAAACTATCTCTGTCTGGTTTATCTTACCAATAATCTAGTCTACACCATCTCTGTCTGGCTTATTTTACCAAAAATTTGAACACATTTTGTTGATTCTTCTCTAACAAACTGTGTTTCTCTTTCCAATTTTTTCTTTTATTTCTCCTTCCCAAATATTGTCTTTACATTATAAATGTTCGTTCCCTTACACTAACTGTTGCTATATCTCTTTAATGCTGACAAATTAACTTTCCCTTAAAAAGCAAAACATCTTTGTACCCCAAACATTTCTGAACAGTGTATTTATGGGAAAGAAGATGAGCTTACAAGTCATATGTAGAAGATCAAATGCTGTCTCTACTACTTCGTAGCCGTGGAACCTTCAGCAAGTTACTAACATGAGACCTGGATTCTTCGTGTTAAAATGTGACTGACTGCGTTCACCATAAAGGATTCTTGTGAGAAGTGAATGGCGGGCAGGATATAACATGCCTCCTAGCCCAGTGCCTTGTATATGGCTGGCATTCAAAAAATGCTTCTCCTTTATCCTTTTTCACAATTTCCTGTGATGCTCATTTGACTTTCTGGCACATGTGCGTGGGCACACACACACACACACACACACAGAGTGCGAATGTTATTATGCACAAAATCTCAAAATAATTAACATATAGGTTGACCTCATGGGTTTAATTTAGTTTCAAAGGCACACTTAAGAACAAATAATTCTAGACAAAGTCAATAAAAATGTATTTAAATAGCCAGTCCTAAGGGGAAAAAAAAAGACTAACTTCTACTAAAAACTCTACCACTAAAATGAATGTGTTCAGTGGGGTACCTGGTGGCTTAACACACTTAGTTAAGTGTCTGACTCTTTATTTCAGCTCAGGTCATGATGTCACGGTTCATTAGTTCGAGTCCCACATTCAGCTCTGAGCTGACAGTGCAGAGCCTGCTTGGTATTTTCCCTCTTCCTCTCTCTCTGCCCCTCCCCCGGCTCATGTGCTCTGTTTCTCTCTCTCAAATAAATAAATAAATGAACTTTAAAAATAGTATATCAGGGTGCCTGGGTGGTTCAGTCCCTTAAGAGTCTGATTCTTGATTTCAGCTCAGACCATGGTCTCATGATTTGTGAGTTCAAGTCCTGCATCGGGCTCCACACTGGCAGTGCAGAGCCTGCTGGAGATTCTCTGTCTCCCTTTCTCTGCCCGTCCCCTGCTCACTCTCCATCTCTCTCTCAAAATAAATAAATAAACATTTTTAAGAACTGGCATAACTGTGATATAAGTCACTGAAAGGTATAATGTCGAAAATGTTGTTAGTAATAATCACATTGATTTATCCTACCAAAGAAATAAAATTAAATTATATAAATAGTTCTTAGGATGCAATAGTAGAATACATTTTTGTTTCCATTGCATATTATGCATCATATATTTCTTATGACAGCGTCAAACTGATTTGGAAGTTGAATAATCAAAATACAGTGCATATTTATAGAATGTCTATCAAAGAATAGTCACTTGCTTTAATCTCCTTCACTTGTCCCCAATATTCTTATCATGTATGAAATATAAACAGGAATATACTTTAATTGGATTAATAAAATGTCTAAAACTTACACCATTGTATTCTAAAAACTAAGAATTCTGCAATCTGGAGGATAGATTTGGCTGTCATATTTTCACTTTTTAAAGGACTAAAATCAAAAAAGGAATTATCATTTTCAAAGATTTGGGAGTCTCTAAGATTGTTTCTGTTAAACATGCACACAAACAGTTGCTTGATAAATGCTCACATTTTTTTTTAATTTTTAAAATATTCTTTTCAAATTCAAAACACTTTATTTTTCTTAAGAGAAAAATCTGAATACTAGCCCCATTTTTCAATTAGGATGTCAAAAATTTCAGGAGAATTCATTACTATCTTTGGGAATATAAGCAACGCCTTTTCACCAGAGTATGAGCTTCTTAGAACCATAAAATCAAGGCAGTTACTATATTTCTGTGTAGTCAAAATTAGAAAACAATGTATTTAGAACTTAACCGAGTCAGAAATTAATTGACATGATGAATACCAAAAGGGTGAGAGAGAGGGAAAGAAAGAGCGAAGGAGGAAGAGAGACAGGAAGGAGAGAAACAGGAAGGTGAGAGAGAGAACAAGAACAAGACAGACTGACAGACAAAAAGAAAAGAAAAGAAAAGAAAAGAAAAGAAAAGAAAAGAAAAGAGAGAAAGAAAGAAAGAAAGAAAGAAGAAAGAAAGGAAGGAAGGAAGGAAGGAAGAAGGGAGGGAGGGAGGGAGGAAGAAGAATGAAAGGGAGAAAGATCTGTATATCACTTTTTAAAATCTTAGAATATAAAGATGGGGCATAATCATCATGTTTCTGACTTAGAAGTGGGGCAAAACACAGACTTACAAACAGATATTGTTACATGAAAGCAATTTAAATGCTCTAATGAAAGGTTATATATTTGCAATGGAAAGTTACTTGAATTTCACACTGTAGAGCTGTTAGTGATAAGTAATTATACAACTGTATTTCCAATGATGGAGTCCCATTGCTGTGCTTGTTCCCTTCCCAGTGGAAAATATCTTGTGAAGCAAAGAGTGGCTAAGGGATTCAAGAGGAGGAAAACACATACCATAAAATATAATTAAAAATTGTGGAGGCTGCATATGACAAGAATAACCATAAAAAACAGATACAAACCAGCTGGCTGTTAACAACTTCTGAGTTATAAAAATCTTAAACCTGCTGTAAAGCACTCAATTCGATTTACATAACCACAGAGCTGACATTCCTTTTAGGCTCCTCTGTTGGGGATTATTTTGACATGTTTTAAAGCAACATAAAAAGCAACTGTGAAAGGAAGACATGTATCATGTTACACAGGAATTCATTCCTGCCTTAAGACTGGACTTTCATACTTTAATCTGAACCTCTTTCCTTGAACTGGAAAATATCTTTAATGGACACTGGCTGTCTGATTTTACAGCATTAGTTTTCGGATGCTCATATTTCTAATAACATTGATGCCTTCTCTCTGTGTGTTGTGTATTTGAGTCACTGGCCTTACACAATTTCAGCTCAGTGGTATCCATCCAAGAACTAATATCCGTGGTCTATAAGAAGGGAATAATATTTTGGTCAACCATGACTGAAACAACTATAATTTCTTAGGAACCTAATGATGCAGACAGCATTCTACAAAACTAACATAGCTTGCTGTAGGGAATTAAAAATAAACAAAATAAAATAAAATCAATCTTACATTGAGTGAAGTTTTGATGTATAAGTGCTGGCAGCCGAAATTGCCCAGAGCACAAAACGAGCTCTGCCGTTTGATAATTTGCTTGATTCACTATGTAGCTACATGCAGGGCATTTTATGCCTGACTTATATTTAGTCCAGTCACCTGCTTAATGTTAGAAGGGTTATAATTATATACAAGGGTTCTGACCATATAGCATGTCGATATTCCAGATCTGACATAAAATATATATGTTCATTTGAGGTTTAACCATCAGAAATATTTTTTAGTAATAATTTAATCTACAGTTATTATAAATCACAAACTATTCTATTTTTACTAAGAATAAAGTAAGCAAACATCGGGGCTTGAGAAAATAATGGCTCCTCAAGTGGATACAGTAGAAAGAGCACAGGCATGGAGTTATGGTTTCCAATTTTTACTCTGCCATTTTCGAGCTGTTCTGATCCTGAGCAGCAAACCCGAGACCCGATTTCCTCAACTGTGAATGGCCTTTTATTCTGTACCATTAAAAGCTGTCAGGAGTTAATATGATATAATATATGAATGCTTACAAAAATAAGCTAGAGTTTTTTTAAATGAATCTTTAAAATAATTTTCTATTTTATGTGTAAGCTGCTTTTTGTTATGTTGGATGGCCTTAGCAGTTATAGTAATCTCTTAGTTTGTTAGCTTGCGTGATTATTTAAAAACAGAAATTACCATTCAGAAAAACAGAGAAATCATACAAGTTTGGTATGAAAGAAATAATAATGGATTCAATTTTAGTCATTGACAAGTTTGAGATGACAACAGGAAATTCAAGTGCACATATCCAATACTTAGTGATGGATGTAAAATGGTTTGGCGAGAATTATGGATAATAGTGATGATAATAATGAAAAAGGACATAAGATCATTATTGAATAGAATCTAAACAGTGAAAAACAAAAAGATACATTTAAATCTCTCCATAAGTTTTTACTAATTGTTTATTTTAAAATGTAACATGCTTTTGCTACATTGTTGTATCTTGAGTAAATAGGAACTTACTCCCTGGCAAATGTCTTAGCACACAGCAAAATCGACTTCCTGGGACCTTTTAAATTCAATTTATTAGGTGAAACATACTATTTTTGTTCTTTTGTTGCCTGGATCTGTCAGAGGATAAGCTTAAGCATCAGGAAAGAAGAAAGAACATTACTTAAACTGTGCCTTGAAATGTTACAGCTATTTCTGCACAATGGAATGACCAATGAAATATTACTCAAATAGACAGTCACGTATAAAATCATTCAAGTTAATACATCTAAATCTGATTTAATCAAATCTACATATTTCAGATTTCAAACAACTAATCAACAACTCAATTGTTTGCACATAATACTGAAAAGGAATAAAAACTTGTGCAACTTGCTGGATTATATTTCCATAATAAAATACCAAATGAAAAGTTTTAGGCAAAATAATCCCTTGAAATTAAGTTTATTTTTATTTCATCAGCATATTGAATCTTGAAACTGACAATAATAATAAATAATAATAATAATACTTGTAAAGTTATCCTAAATGTAACAAACAAGCAAACAAACAAAAAACCTCTACAACACACCTAAGGGAGAACACTCAAGGCATTTAAATAAGGCATTTAAAGATATCAAAGCCAAGTAGTCCACAGTTTTTCAGTGAGCTTATGTTTGGAACTTATTTTATTCCCCTTTGAGTCTTTTTCTTGCATGAATGACACTCATTTTTCCAGTCCCACCTTCTAGAACAATAGAGAATTAATCTGTATCTTTTGTTAAATATCCAAGACGGTGCCCATGCTTCCCCAAGCCCCATTTCTTCTCTAAATATCCTAATTTCCTCCAAACAATCTTAAGAAAATAACTTCCAGTTCTTTAAAAAAAATTTTTAATGTTTATTTATTTTTGAGAGAGAGAGAGACAGATTGTGAGTGGGGGAGGGGCAGAGAGAGGGAAACACAGAATCTAAAGCACGTTCCGTGCTCTGAGCTGTCAACACAGAGCCTGATGCAGGGCTTGAACTCATGAACCATGAGATCATGACCTGAGCCAACGTTGGAAGGTCAATGGAGCCACCCAGGTGCCCCTAATAATTTCCAGTTCTGATTACACAATTTGGACCAGTAGTTTTCTATCATGACCCCTCAAGACATAGTAACCACAAATGGACACAATACTGTTGAAACGGTCTAAGCAAGCAAGTCTGCTACCAAAACAATGCATTATTTAGAGCTCATTAGCACCGCATAATTTTTCAAACTTAAATGGACTTAAGTGAATCACCATATTGATGATAATACTTTGAGGTTTTATTTGCAAATGAAAAAAAAATGTACTTAGGTTGAAAACATCAAATATTATTGTTGAAATATATGGGGTGGAATGGACTGGTGAATACATGTTTTTTTAATCATGTTCAAATTATATTAATAGCCTAAATGGACACAATGCTGCTGATAAGCATGCAAGGCTATTGCATAAGTTATTTAGGAGACAGGCTTAGCAGTCAAGTTAGCAATCTAGGGCAAGGAAAATCAGTGCCAAGATTTACTCATCTGTAAAATGGAAACCATAATAACTACCCAAAGACATATTATATAGATAAAAAATATACTAATATACATAAAAGGGCTTAGTAACTAAAATATAATAAATCCCAATAGATGGTAACAATTACTAAGAAAATTGCGTATTCATTAATCAGCCAATGATTGACTTGAACCTTCAGTCACGTCACTCTTTATAAACAATGTAAAACCCTATTTTTATCTTTTCACACACACAAAAAATGCTATCAAATTTATTTTTCACACACTTGTAATATACAAATGAATTTTTGAGTCAAATCAAATACTACTTTCCACAATGATGACAATGGTCATCCCCTTAACCTCTGGTTTTTCTCTTCTTTAGAAAACATATAGTACTTTTGTATAGCTCTTTTGGTAATTATCACTTTGTACCTTCAATTACAGTTTATTGAGTTTGGCAATACCATTCATTTTTGTAACTGCTAAAATTCATGATAAGTATCTGTTAAATATAGCTTTTCTAAAGTGTAAATTAGGGGCGCCTGGGTGACTCAGTCGGTTGAGCATCCGACTTCAGCTCAGGTCATGATCTCATGGCTTGTGAGCTCGAGCCCCGTGTCCAGCTCTGTGCTGACAGCTCAGAGCCTGGAGCCTCTTCAGATTCTGTGTGTTTCTCTCTATCTCTGCCCCTCCCCCACTCACACTCTGTCTCTCTCTGTTTCTCAAAAATAAACATTAAAAAAAATTTTTTAAGTGTAAATTACACAAATGACTTCTGATATAGTTATGAGTATGTTTGATGATAACACATGTAACAAATATTCGTTTCATATTAGCTATGAGTTTAAGATACTGTAGTTAATGACTACATATCCCTTACTGATTTAGAAATTAGAGATCTCTGTTAAGTGTGTGTGTGTGTGTGTGTGTGTGTGTGTGTGTGTGTGTAACCTCTCTGAGAAAAGTAGATGGAGGAATTAAAATCAGAAACAGCAGAGACAATAATATGAGAACATTAATCTGTTATCTTTTGCTACTTTGTTTCTCTAATCAAATTTTAGCCTCTGCTAAACACAAGGTTTTCTTAATAACCTTGACATTTAAACTGTTTTAACTAAAACTCAAGAAGAAAGAAAAGGAAGCAAAGGAAGAGGAAAAAGCAAAAAACTAGGTTGAGAAGATAATAATTCAGGTTTAGGAATCTTGGGCTCATATGAAAAAACATGGACAGATTAATGAGTAGATTAAATGTCTTCTAGTCACAGGGCTATTGGAGAAATGATTCAAGGTTTAAAGAGTAAACAATTAAACATAAGCTGTTAGTCATTGAAATACAGGGAAACAGTGGCTCAGAAATTTAAGGAATTGTTAATGTCATACATATATTTAGTGGTTAGGTTAATCAAGGACCCATATCCCCTTAATTTAGAGCCCAGTTTTACAGATTCTCAACTATTAAATACTCGATTACTACTGGGCTTTTAGAGTGGGCTTTTAGAATATAGAAGAGAAATAGATTCCAGACATTTCAGTTGTTCATTTATTTAAACTGATTCAACATTCATTTATTAATATTTTGACATGATTTGCATGCCCATCTCAAATAATATATCCATGCAGAGTTCCAAAGAGAACAATATGCAAAGTTCATTAACACTCATATAATTTTTCAATCCAAAAGGGATTTAAGTGAATTGCTTATTGGCAACAGTACATTGAGGTTTGATTCCCAGATGTAAAATCTTAGGTAGGTTGCAAATACCAAATGCTATTGTTAAAAGTCTCCTGTGGGAAGTAGATTGGTGAATACACGTCAAAAAAAATCATGATCAAACCTGGCACTTTTGTTGACAGACTTTGTAGTGAGGTCGAAGGTGTAATTAGGCCAGAAAATTACTTTCTCACTACTAGAATTGTTCCCTTCAGGTCTTGAGTTATCAGTCCAGAAAATTTCATTAAACACTAAATTCACTTTAAGACAACTGTCAAAATTAAGCAGAGGTGAGTCAAGTCAAGGTCCTAATATTCAAATCTTTCATTTGGATTTTGAGATTCAATGTAAAATAAAAATTTCTGTAGTTTCATTTTTCTATGAAGACTAAACTTCTTGTGAATTTCAGAAACAACTTTGTCCCCTTTTGGAAACAGGATGGAGCAGAATAACAAAAAATCAAAGGAAGAGGAGAAAGCAAAAAACTAGGTTGAGAGGATAATAATTCAGGTCTGGGAATCTTGGGCTCATATGAAAAAACACGGACAGATTAATGTGGAGAATTTAAAATGCTTAATAGCCATAAATTAATGAAATGATTTCATTGAGATCTTAATATGAAATCATAAAAATTCAAGTGCTCACAATTATTACAGATACAATGCAAATAGGAAAAAGAAAAAATCAGAAACTAGGTTCTGAAGATTGGTATGAAACTTAGAGTGATACTAATGGTCTAATTGTGAATTCACCTTATTTGTTTTAAAATAATTCTGAGATGGTTACAGTATATTTATAAACAACTGACACACCGTATTTTGAAAAGTAGCAAGACATGGGATATTCTGGAACATACTTAGTAGGTAGGTGAGCAAGGAATCAGTATCAACAAAAAGGAAATACATGTCACAAGACATAGAGGAATTATATTTTCCAAAACATTATAGTAATAACTTAAGAATTAAATAATTGAAATATAGCTTCAACTATTTTTCCAATTATATCAAAGTTCAGTGTTTCCTAAAATACAGTGGAAAGTACTTCTATAATTCTCGGAGCCAGAGTCTGCAGTAAACTGCCCTTGGATGCCAATTGTTACATTGCTTCCACTCGGTAATTTATCAGTTGCACAAATAAGTAATAACACAGAAATTTACAACAAATCAATAATTAAGGTAAGTGAAGACTCACCAGAGTGAATGATTAACAAAAGATAAAAAATTATTTTTTTTCAATTACTTAGGGTAAAATCGTATGCTTGGTACTTCCAGTAACACTATACTGTGCTTAAGCATTTATAAAGTTCAGAAATAACTTTAATAGCATAAACAACTTGTTAGTAAGTTTACATTACATTATTTAGCAAAACGTAATGTCAAAAAAACTAATTAATAGGTTTTTCCACAAATGCTTAAGAAAGGGATAGCCAGGTTCTAATTATCAGTCATCATTATGTTTGAATTAAAATTCAAACACTGTGGTTTATTAAGTAATTAAGCTTGATCATGAATTTTGAAATATAATTTTCAATATCTCTCACTCTATCCTTTTTTTGTCTTCTATACTAAGCTTCCAAATCATGGCACTGAACATCTCAACTCTGTACCATATAACTATTCTTTAGTAGTACTCAAGCTTCCACCCAGTATTAGCAGAGAAATTTCATCAAGGTGATACAATCTAGGCTAGTAAGTAGAATGCCTACAAGAACTGATTTATGTACAATATGTTGGATGTGAAAAGTTATTGTGCTGTGCTGTGTTGTGAATTTTTTCAAATTATGTATGTTAATGAAAATTTGAAGTGTTCTATAAGATTTGAGTCTACCCTTAAAGAAAAAAGCAAAACTTTATTTCAATTCATCTTGTTTCTACTGGGCTCAAAATATAGGTGGTATCTAAAGAGACTATTGCATTCCCTAGAAATAATATGGATGAAAGAGTGAAAACAGAGTTTATAATTATCCATCCCTGAGTTCAATCCCCAAGTGACCTCTTTTCTTCAATTTAAGCAAGTTATTTAAATTGTATGTGCCTTAGTTTATTTGTATGTAAAATGGAGTAAATAATATTTCCTTCATCATTTGACACAAGAAACAAATTACGTATTTAGGAATTAGCAAAGTTCCTACCGTGTAGTAGTTACTCAATATATAAATGTTTGCACTCCTGATTTTAACCCATTACCTGTATAGATTTATTAAATTATTTTTAATTTAACAGTGTTTTGACCAGATACCGAGCCAACAACTGAAGACACAGAGTGAAAAGTATAGACATATAGATTGACTCCATATATAAAAGTGCTTGAAATTTGTCAGTAAAATGTGTATATATTTCATAAGCTGGATTTGTTTCTTTCCATTGCATAGTATGTACAAAGTCTTACAGTAAATCTACATCCTAACTGCAATTGCACCTATAAAAGAAACATGTAGCGAGAAATATCACGTAGATAAATTCAAGCAACTGTTTTGAAGCAAATCTGAAATATTTCTTCACATTCAAAAACATTCTTTTGTGTGTGTGTTTTACATCTGCAAACTGGCCCTGGCTCTTCTAAGCCACATGATTAAGATAAAGGAGAATAAGCTTTTAAAAATCTTTTCTAAAAAGCAAAGTTCTCTTTGAATGTATTCCAAAATGATTTCTGAATGCGTTACTTAACAAAGGCACATTTCACTTTAAGAACCCATGCAACTTATAGAGGAAATAAGAAACCAGTTGAATAGGTAATGATCAGTAATGAAAAGATGACATGAAAATAAGTCAACTTAATGAAGAATTACACACGCTTATTAAGGTGGCATTTAAGTGAGACCAAGTAAAAAATAAAGTAGTTGCTGATGGAAAATTCTAGGTACAGATTTTTTTCTTATAGGATTTTTTATAAATGTTTATTTATAGAAGACTATAACTCAAGATATTTCCAGTAATATTTTGTGACGAGACACTAACAGAACAGCAGAGCAACACATTCAACTCTTTACATTGTTAAGATCTCACTTTAAATATCTCTGATTCTTACAGATAAAAGAAACATGGACAGGTAATGGTAGTCGATGTCACATGTGTTTAATTATAATCCTGAAATTCAAGACATTAATGTCTAGGAACCCCAGAAGCAATAGATTTCCTTGAATTCAGGCCAAGAACAACAGCAGTCTAGGCGAAATTAGCTGGATGGACAGTTGACACATTCAAGGGAAAATGAATATTACTGTTGAGAATATGAGGTTGTGTACTAATGGGAGGGATGATACTGACAACTTTTATGATCAATTTAGAGAATTTCAAAAGAAGCACCCTGCCTGTTTCATTAAAGTAACAATATTGGCATTGCGGGCAAGTTCATATTTCTAAAGTGTTTACTTTCCAATAGTCCTCTCTCATTGATACATACAGTATTTTATTATAGATGATTGATGTGAAGCTCACTGTAATTTCAAAAATTCATAGAATATTATTATGTCATGAAATCCATGCCGAGAAAGCAATTGCCATTATAAATCAAAAAGACAACTCATATGGACAGGTCATATGGTAACGGGTTCTCTTGGAATGGTATCCTTAAATGTAATTTATTCAATAAGTAACTTAAAGGTTATGTTTGATGAGATGAATCTCATGCGCAAATAACTTCAAAATGTTGTTATATTGTAACATTAAGAAATTAATTTTCTTAAAATTTAGAGATATTTGCATCTATATTCATTTGAATCAACATGGGTTCCATGCAATTCTTCTTAAATATCCTCCCCTGAATACAATTCCCTAGAAGGATTTCATCAAGCGCTGTAAGATTATAGAAAATACAAAGGGCATTTACTGCTTTAAGAGATGAATGAAGGTATCCAAATAGGAGAGCATATTTTGAAAGACTTCACAATCCTATATTTTCACATATAGAAAATAGTTTCCAACTAGATGTTTTAACAGAGAAAAGAACACCTCAAAAGATTGACTTCTAGGGAATAATGCATTACTAAGGGATTAAACATTTGATTTTAATATTGAATAGTGTACTTGTTTAAAGAGAATATTGGTGATATAACATTACATGTGTAAATGTAACTTGAAATAGCAACTTATAAAGATTTCATAGTCCTTTGGGATAGACAAAAAGTTTTACATTCCCTTTAATCTTTAAAAACTCAACACTGTTTCTTTAAGTCATATCCTTACATCCCAGGAAGCAGACTCAAATCATTAGAAAATACATATTTAGAAAAATAGTCTGTCCACATATCATTGCATTTCTTAAATGAAACCTGATGGTAATATGTTTGATAAAATGATAGTCCATCAAAGGACCAACATAGGAGGCATTTCAATAAATTAAATATGAATCATAAAATTCTACGTATCATGATAGTCAAAAAGCAATCATTGACATAGGAGGATTTTATCAGGAGAAAAGTATTTTATTTGAGCTAATTGGAAGATACAAATGCAATTTTTTTTAAAAACCTGAGGAAACGATTATAATCTAATGCCATAAATATGAGAGAGGGCCCATTATTCACAGAAGTGATATGCTCAGAGAGGCAAATAACTGGTATTCTATTTGGAACAAGGCATAAGTCCTGTTTTGAAAATCATCATAATAAAACTAAATATCTGATGACACCTTGCTCTATAAGACTTTGCAAAGCATTTTGTACTACATCAGTTTCTTCACAAAATCCTATCAAGTAGGAGATATGGCAGATCTTATGTTGGTTTATAGATGATAAAGTAAGTACTTCACAAGACAGCTTGATCTAGGAAAATAACCAGTAAACTGGAGTCAGAAAACTTGAACTGAAAACTAACTGTATCACATAAAAGTGAAACTTCGAACAAGCCTCTTAGCATTTTTTTTTCCCCTTTTAAAATGGTGTCTTAGATACCATTACCTACCGTCTGATAATTGAACAAATGAGGCCAGGTAGTATTAGTCAAGGTCACAGTGCTAGCAAGTGATGAGGAAGACAATGAACGCCAGACTTTTCAGTTCCACCTTAGGATGACTCACCTCACAATACCATGTTGTTTGGAAAATACGTGTCCTTTCAAAAGAATCAAAATCTACTCATTGTATTCTAATACCAACAAAGGTAAAAGAATTCCATGGTGGTCTTCTATAGGAAAAGGGCTTATGGCAACTTCAGTTAAAATGTGAAATGGCACAAAGATCTTGAAAGAGTTTAGTCTACTGTATATATATATCCTCAGCCATATATCAACAAGTGATCATGATAAAAAGCTCTCACATTAATTATACTGACTACTTCCTTAATGAAGTGCAAAAGTGTTTGTGTAATCTGATTCAATTTATTGAATTAGGTTACAGTTTTATCATTTTGAAAACCAGCTTCATTGTTTACTTTATAGTATATGTCAATTCATTTCCAACAATTAAATAGCACAGCATACAGCTGTAATCAATTCAAACCAATCTCCATTTTTAAGGTCTACTACCATTTGTAGCATGCATATTTCTGAAAGCAACATATGACAGTTTAAAAATATAACAGTGGCAATGACATTTCATATCCATATAGCTTATTATGCTCACAGATGAAAATTTATAAAAATAATTCATTGTCATTAAGTCCTGAAAAGTAAACGCGTAATAACAAATTTTAATGTTAACTACATCTGTTAGGAATATCTATATAGTATAGTTATATGAATTTGAATAATTCACCAAACTGAGACTTTCTATAGCTAAGCTATACATTTTTAAAGTTAGCAATTTTTCCTTAAATCCAACGGAGTTGATAGAAGCATAGAAAGTCAACAATAATCATCAATAATGCTTGGATCAGCCTGTACAATTACAATAATAACCTTTCTCTAGCTTCATCATTTTCAGAATGATGCTATAAATTGTATCATTTGACATTCATGGCAATTGAATGAGAAAAATGATTTTGGTATCATAAAAACATTATTTTTATCAATGAAGGAATGAAGGATCAAAACATTTGACTGGCTTAATTATTACACATTGAAAAAGTGTGGTTGGAAGATTCCTATGATTTTTAATAACGGAATCCTCTCTTGGGGACTTTATATTTTCAATTAGAAAGCCAAATAAAAGTAATTCATGGTGAAGGTCAAAGTCTTTCATTTAAATCCGTTTAAGAGTTCAAGTCTTGGGGTGCCTAGGTGGCTCAGTCAGTTGAGCTTCTGACTTGGCCCAGGTCATGATCTAACTGTTCATGAGTTTGAGCCCCGCATCGTGCTGTTGTGACAGCTCGGAGCCTGGAGCCTGCTTCAGATTCTGTGTCTTCCTCTCTTTCTGCCCCTCCTCCTCTCTCTCTATCTCTCTAAAAAATAAATAAACATTAAAAAAAATTTTTTAAAGGGTTCATGTCTTTCTACTATCATTTGTGATGGTCTTCACTCATTAAAATAATATTTTGGGGGCACCTGGGCAGATTGGTCTGTTAAGGCTCCGTATTTCTGCTCAGGTCATGCTCTCAGGGTTCCTGAGTTTGAGCTCCATGTCAGGCTCTGAGCTGTTTCCCTCTCTAGCTGTTTCCCTCTCGCTTGCTCTCTCTCTCTCTCTCTCTCTCTCAAAATAAATAAACTTAAAATAATAATATTTTTTCTACCCCTAGCTCCAAATCCTACCACAGCTATAAGTATTCTTCTATGGTACATTCAGGGATTGTTCATTTCCTCCTATGTATTAATTTTGCAACTATGTACCCCTTCGTGGAGGACGTGTGAAAGAAGGGCAAAGAGAATAAGCATTTAAAAATTTCTTTCAACTGAAAAAAAAGCATTTGACAGCTTACCATAGTCATAGTTTTACCCACAAGGTAACTATTCCCAGGTAACAAAGAGTATGATAGCCTATAAATCTGAATCATTCATCTCAAAAGTATTTTTTTTAAGTTTTTGAAAGAATGAAAGAATGTAAGAATACAGACCCTGAAGGATGGATACCCTTTAAGTAGAAAGGTTCCATGTCAAGTTTGGAAGAATAATTAAAAGTAAAATGAAATGTCATCATCAAATTTTATAATTAGAAGGGAACAAAACAATCTTACTGATCTACCTCCCTCCAATGCAAAATTACCTTCAAAGTTCCCTAACAGTGATTACTAAGATAAGAAATAGACGGCTGATGGTCAGGGAGGGATATAATTTCTTTTTCAAGCTAACGCTCTTTTGTGTCATCAACAATATGGCCTAAAAAGAGATAATTAAATATAAAAACTATGGCTAAGAACTCTTCATCCCTCTTTCTTCTTGAAGTCTTCTGTCGGTAGGGAAAGTTAAGGCTTTATGACTAATAGGTTTTACTCTTAGATAGTTCTCCATGTTAGCAAGGCTCTTTTTTTATGGAAGCCAATGTAGACCTCTCTATAATTACTGTCCATTAGTTATATTTCTGTCTTTAGAAGAGTACAGTGTGAGTCTACTCTATCATCCACTTTCAGACTCTCTGTAAGTCTTCATGAGACCAAACATCACCAACATGTAAATCCCTAGCATCTAGACTATTCTAATGCTCACCAGTTTGTCAGTGTTCTATTATCAATTGTGGTGCCATGACTGAACATATTATAGCTGTCATCTGGAATGTTGAGCAAAGTAGTATTGTTTCCTTCTATCTGGACTTTATATTCCTATCCACTTAAGTTTAGGTTTACGTTAGTGTTTTTAGAAGTTTTATCACAATGTTGGCTTATATGATTACATAACCAAATAAAACCCATAGGTTTTATCATGCAGAATGTTTTCAGATCAAATCATAAGTTCATTCATGACCAGGGACATAAATGTTTTAAGAGACTGAATGCAAGGCTTTATTAATATTTCTGTCATTCTGACATCTTTCAAGTTGTCTTGAAAACTTTGGTCCTGTCAACACTTTCAATGATCATTCCACTTCTTTATAAAGAAGAACTGAAGTTGTAAGACTTAACCCCAAATGAATGGAGAAAATATCTTAAAAGTCCAGCATGATATGGTTGAACTCCTTACAACAAACCAAGAGCATATCATTAAGGGAAAGAGTTGAAGCTTTGAAGGTAACTTCAGAGGGGACAGTCTATCTAGGACAGAGAAGGAGACTACACAAACAATTGTTATCTTGCTTTCCATGACATTTTTCTACAACATTTCTAGGACTATTCAAAATATATTGGTTGTTTTTTTCTGAGTCAACAATATTTGTATTTCTAACTTCTCTTAGGGAGGGAAATGGGATACTAATAGCACCTCTTACTGGTCAAGAAATTGAAGGGAGCAAGAAAAGACAACATGTGTCATATCTTATAACCAAGGGATTAGAACCCTGTCTGAGCATCTCATGATAAATGGATAATCCACAAAGCTGTAGCTAATCCACATACCATCCACCATCATAATCAAAAGTTGACTCAAAACCTGGTTTGCTTTTCTTAACGTAAATAAACTTCCCTTTTGTCAAAGAAAGCAACATATTACTAAAAAGGAGGCGAATAATACCTTGCAATTAGTCAATTAAGGATATTAGCAACTTCATTATTTCAAATCTACTGAGAGAGAAGTGTAAGTAGATCCTAATGTATACTGTGGCCTAGTATAGTCATGCCAGATTATAGCACTCAATAGAAACTCAGACCAGAGAAACAAATTAGGGAAGAAAGGACTGTAATTTTCTTCTAAATTAAGTAGAAGAGAGCCTGTCCAAAAGTCTAGCAATATGTGGTTATTTAATTAAATCTAAAAATAACAGATCTTTGCTCTAAAAGCTTAGAAAAAAATACATTTATGAATTTCTATTATGCAAGTAATAGACCCAGGGCATATTGTGATTTGACTGAAATGCTTCATTCTAATGCACATTACATATTTAATAATGTAAAAATATTTATTATGTAGTTCCTCATACCAAAACTGTATGTACATTTAGTTAAATTATGAGCTATATTTTATTCATGTATGTATTAAATTAGTTCTATATCAAGACACTGTGGGCACAATGAGGATTCCAACCCTTAAGAAGAGTATAATATAGTATATAATATGCAGGAACTTCAAAGACTAATGTGTTCTATGTTGCCATTTTATTCCTATAAATATTGCTTGTCTACAGTATCAATCTGGAGATAGAAATTTCATCAATTGTCGATATAATTAAATGTAGCCATCACAACCTATACACAAACTAATAATGGTCCTCCATATAATTAATACACCTCCTTTAGGCTCTACACTGAGTCTTTAATCTGGAGTCCAACCACACTTAATAGGATTTTTAAGCTATTTTCAGTGTTTAAATTTGTACCTTGGAAGCATAATAATTCCTCTCAGAAATCCTTTACTAAACATATATTAGCCATATTCACTGAACAAATATTTATTTTAAATATCAGCTCTGTGGCAAGCAATATTCTACATACTGGGATACCACAGTGAACAAAAAAGAATCACAAAAGTCTCCCAAACACTATTTTTATGCATGTCTACCACACCACGCTGGGGTCCCTCACAGTACCTTGCCTGGTCACTTGCAGGATATGGTAAACTAATATGACCCCCAAATGATGCCCACTTTATATGGAAAAAGATACTTTGCTGATATGATTATGTTAAGGATCTGGAGATGAGATTTTCCTGGATTATCTAATGGGCTCTAAATACAAGTATCCTTACAAGGTGGGCAGAAGGAAATTTGATTCAGGTGTGCACCCGCACCCACATACACATACACATACACATAAACGCACACAGGAAAAGGCAGGAATTAGAGTGAGGGAACTACAGACCAAGAAGAAACTCTGGCAATTACTAGAAGCTCAGTGTCAAGGAACAAAGGCTCCCTAAGAGCCACCAGCAACTGTGTTGTCCACGTGACACCTTGGTTTGGCCCAAAATATCAATTTTGGACTTCTCCAAAACTATGAGAAAATAAATTATCATTTGTCTAAGTCACCAAATATATGATAATTTGTTACAGCAGCCACAGGAAACGAATACGGGATCCAGTAAAAGTTTTAAAACTAAATAAGTTACATGATGAAGGCTACTGTTTAGGCTGGCCTTTCCTAAAGGGAGAAAAAAGGTATTTTATTTTTCTTTTCAAGAAAAATGTAAAAGGAACGTGTATTAAATACTGATAAGTTAAATGCACTACTCTCAAATGTCTAGTAATTAAACTTCACAAATGTTCCCCACATATAAATGTATGAAAATACATATATATACATACTACATAACATTAATGGTTTACATAGTTTATATTATCTGTACTTTTTGAGTAAAGCATTGAGAACACTGTTATGTTTCATTTATTAAGGAAGACAATCAATCCATTTGTGGCTGTTTTACTTGTGCATTTTTCTGTTATCCTTACTTGTGAGTCTTCCCAGGGAATACAATGCATTTGTTATAATATACTCCTCAACATGCAAGGCACATTTCCACACTATGAATTTTCTCCTCAGAAGTTGAAATGCTTAATGCATTTAAAATATTATAAATGCTGATATTGCAAAAAAGAGGTAGTTCAAAGGTTGCTGCTGGTTAGTAGCGTTTAGCAAGAAAAACAAAAATATGTAAACTTTGAAAATACTCCTCTGAATGCTTTCCTATAATCTTTTTGTTTTTTAAAAAGGAATGTTTCCATGGGATTAAGTCTGGATTAACATTGTCCTGGTCTAGTATCTTTTCCACAAAGATAAAATTGTGCTTAGAAGTTCTTACTTTTTAAGCATAGTGCATGTGTGTGTACGATAGCTTTCTGTATCTTGAATGCATATTGGGTATGTGCCTAGAAGGTCACAATGAGAGAAAAAAATATGGCCAAGAAGCAAAACTATAAATCACCCATTCAATTTGAGAATATTAAAAAAAAATTAAGTCAAATACAAATACTCACTAAGCTACTTCTTAATACTTATACAAAATTATACTCCAAAACTAGTTTGCATTCTGCCCTAAAGATAAAATCAGGAAGATGGCCAAATATGCTAGCCAAATTGCACTCCTGGCACAGGAGGGGAGTATTTAGCATTCTTAAATAATTTTCTCCTTCATTGTAAAATACACACAATTCTATAAAAAGTATGAATGTTATTGGAACTCTGTTGCTAGGATGAATTTATTCCAAACTGGTATTTGTTATCAAAAATGATTTATGACATGTACTCAGTCCAAATAAATGTAGAGAGCACTACAGGAGGCACTGCGTTGTAAGACTCTACAAAGAGCCTTCTTTCTTTCATTAACTTCCACTTCTGGTTGCTATGGCATCCAGTGACAACCATAAATTTTGGAAATTATCACCATCTGCCCACGCCCCCTTCTAAGGTTACATAGAAGCCCACTCAAGCAACCAAAATAACAAATAAAAACTTGATAAGCAATCTCAAAGTTTTTCTTTTAATTATAGATACCTAAGTATATAATATTAGGGCTGGGAAAAGCCTTTTTTTTTTTTTTAAACATAAAAATAGCCATTTTTTCCCTGAGAAAACAGATGTCTCCAGGAAAGATTATTATTTAATTCCAGTGTTCAATTGTTGAAAAGGAAACATGAGGGAATGATTAGGAGCAAATTGATAGATTTTAGAAATTTGTCAAAATTAATAATTTTTCTTTTTCACAAGACCAATTTTGGCAACTTCAAAGGTAAATTTGCATTGTTTATACTTTTCAAATGGTAATACTGGGAGTCCAAAATTACAGATCATGTTCACAGGTAGGTTACAATTTAAATCTTAGAAAGGATTTGAGATTTGGGGGTCAGGGGTTGTTTTTTCTCTCTTTGTTTTGTTGAGGATTAAATGCTCATTTGTTTTATTAGTTTTAGAAACATGATTTCCAAGTCTTTGAAAGATACTGATATAACTATAGATTCTTGGAAATAAATATTAAAGATTCCAACTTCAGCTCAAGTTATGAACAGTTCGTGAGTTGCAGCCCCACATTGGGCTCTGTACTGACAGCTTAGAGCCTGGAGCCTGCTTCAAATTCTGTGTCTCCTCTTTTGCCCCTCCACTGCTCTCTCTCTCTCTCTCTCTCTCTCAAAAATAAACATTAAAAAAAAGAAAAATTCCAAATCTACAGGTTAAAAACATAGTAGAAACATCATCAAACTAGTTTGCTTAATATCAACAATATTTATATATAACTTCTTCATAAATTTAAAATAATAACTAACATACTTCACCTTCCCCATCTTAGGAAGAAAAAATAATGTTTTATTTTTTAAAGAAGCTCACAAATATGAAAAATAAAGTAGCAAATATAAGTAAAGTCATAGGACATAAGAGTCTATATATTCATATTACATCATATTCCCTGAATACACTAAGTTTTCCCTGGGAGGGAAGTGTTACATTCTTTAGAGAATTATAAGATTTCTTCAAGACCATTAGATTTCCAGTTAAAGTTAACGTTTAAGGATAGTAAATAATCCAAAGAATGGAGATATTAGCCTGTGTTCCCTAAAATCTAAATTTCTCCATCTAAAAAAGTTTATGCAAAAAAGACCAATTATATTGAATATATCAAGATAATTCATGTGCAAGAGTCAAACTCCTGGCAGGTACAAATCTTTGGACAATCTCTAAAAAAACAAACAAAAACAAAAACAAAAAAAAGTGAAATACTCATATGTGGAATTTAAAAAACAAAACAGACGAACATAGGGGAAAGTAAATAAAAAAGAGAGGAAGGCAAACCTTTAGAGACTCTTCACTAGAGAGAAAAAACAGGGTTGATGGAGGGAGGTGGGTGAGAGATCGGCTAAATGGGTGATGGGTATTAAGGAGGGCACCTTTTGTAATGAGCACTGGGTGTTATATGTAAGTGATGAATCACTAAGTTCTACTCCTGAAACTAATATTACACTATATGTTAAGTAACTAAAAGTTAAATAAAAACTTGAAATAAGCAAAACAAAAAAACAAAAAAAAGAAAATAAGTGAAATAGGTAATAATGAACTTATGCTCTCTTACATTCACTGGGCTCTATAATTTAAGACCTACTTTTCCATGCATTTTACTCTCCTGATGAGTCTCTATTTCCTTATCCATCTCTAGAATATGACTTTTTAAGGTCTTTTTCAATATAATTCTTAATAAGCTTGAAAGAAATTCTGGTTTGGGGGTTCACAATATACTAGGAAGAACAAAAGTAAAGAAACAAAGGGAAGAAAAAAACAAAAATGATGTCTCAGAAGAACAGCACAGCAACTGAAATATAAGAAATTGATCCTACTTCAAAAATGAATGTCTACTTATGTGGATCCTGAGAAACTTAACAGAAGACCATGGGGGAAGGGAGAGAAAAAAAAAAGTTAGAGAGGGAGGGAGCCAAACCATAAGAGACTCTTAAAAACTGAGAACAATCTGAGGGTTGATGGGGGTGGGAGGGAGGGGAGGGTGGGTGATGGGCATTGAGGAGGGCACCTGTTGGGATGAGCACTGGGGGTTGTATGGAAACCAATTTGACAATAAATTTCATATTAAAAAAAAATGAATGTCTATAATAATGAGTCAAGTTTAAATTATCTTGAGTGTCTCTGTTCCACCAAGCCACAGAAGTATGTAATATATTTCAGAAAGGGGTCTATCGAGAATAACTTAATATGTTGATTTTGAGTTTTGGTATATGACCATAAGTTATTTAGAAATTTTACTTACCCCAAAGTTACTTAATGTTGTTAACTAAGTAAGGTGTTGCTATTCTTAGATTCTGCTAAAATCATCTTATTTCATCAATGCTTTGGTAATGAACTATTTATCGTCTTCTCCGCAAAAGATTAAATATTGGCAGACAATTTGGAACCAAATCTTCCCTACCTTAGTATGAATACAATCTAGAATACCTTTCATCCGTAAGATAACTGCAACACAAACTTTTCAAATACAGAATAATGATTATTAAAATGATTTTTTTAACTCTCCCTAACACAGTTCTTTGAGAAGTTAATTAAGTCAACAATTCTTAGGTCTTTCTTCTAGCACCCCTGTGTCTTTCAACCATAAAACATGAACAGTTAATATTTTAGTTATATCTAGCCTATGTGGTACAAAAAAAAAAATCGCCCATTTTTTTTATTCCAGAAATTTATCTAGTTAAATAAAAACAGCTAAACTTAAGTGCCTATTTCTTTTCTAAATCTCAAATTTGGAATTAGAATTTCAGCCAGTAGGATTCAATTACTAGAAACATGACTAATTAAACAAATGGAAATGATGATACTATTTCTGTAATTGGGTCATTTTCAGCTATTGATTTCATTTTTCTATGTCTCAATTTTTCATCTGCAAAATTAGCATAAAAATACAACTCTCTCTGGCACTTTAGATAATTTATTGTTAAGTATATACTGTGGTACCTTCCTGGAAAAGAGTTAAATATAAAAAGAATGAACAAATAGCTTTACATTCAACTCAACAGATGTTTTTGATAAAAGTCCACAAAGGTGAAGGAATTATTCAGATATTGTGACAAAAATAAAAGTGAATTAAAACAGTCATGCTTTTAAATAGCTTTCAATCAAATATGAAATATGAAATCAGATTATCCATGGTGGTATCACAGCACAGAGAAAGAGAAATGTTACAAAATAAAAATAAAACACTGATATGGGAATTCAGAGAAAAAAATAAAGACTCTTTCCTTATCTTGCCAGATTATGCTTCCTGTATCAGTTGTGTTACATGGCAACTGTGTTTATATGTAAATCTCCTTAATAAACTCCTTTGATGGTAAGAATTAATAACAAATAAAATCATCATCAGGGCACCTACGTGGCTCAGTCAGCTAAGTGTCCGGCTCTTGGTTTTGGCTCAGGTCATGATCTCACGGGTTGTGTGATTGAGCCCTGCATCTGAGCTGACTGACAAGGCAGAGATTGCTTTGAATTCTCTCTCTATGCGCCTCCCCACGTTCATGCATGCACTTTCACTTTCTCTCTCTCTCTCTCTCAAAATAAATAAATAAACTTAAAAAAATAAAAATGAATGAAATCATCATCATTATAATTATAATTTGCTCATGGATCTGGATGAAACATGGAAAGTGGGCAAACATATGTAAGTAAATAAAAGAATCAATGAACACATCCAGGTGGTAGAAATCAAATGAGTTATTTTTATATTTAGCGCATCATTGAGATTGTTTATGGCATGGAACTTATGCAGTCAAGACAATTCTTTTTCTTGCACTTTTTCAAAATTCTAGTAATAAACATCTTTCAGATGTTTCTAATGGAAATGTATTCACACTGTAGTTTGAAAAAATAGGAGATATTTTATTGACATAGTTACTGTCTTGTTTGGATGCATTTCAATCTATTTCTGAGCTCTTATGAATGAAATAAATAAATTTAGAATCCAGAGACCTAGATACAAATAACCACTAACAGTTTTGAGCAAATTGACCTTGGGAAAGTCACTTGATTCTCTCCTAGCTTCCATTACTTACCAGGAAAATAGAGATTATCACTTGTTGTTTGATATTAGTGAGCAGATGAATTACAATAACTCCTAGCACAGTGCTCAACTTAGCTTCCTTCATTTTATTTTAAATAAATAAATGATGACAACCACAATGCAATTTCTCGATAAATTCTCACTGGTAACATTATGTTAGTGTGCACAAAACACAACTGATGGTTATAAGCACCTATGTAAACATAGATATACATATATAAAAAACTATGGTATTGGCTGATTTTCAACATTTTTGGCATAAATGAGCAGCATTCTTACCTGTTGGTGGGATTATCCCAGGAGACATGAGGCCAGGGACAGAATGTGGCATGATATGAGAGTTCTCTGGGGAGGTGACACTTTGAGTCCTCTTAGGAGGCCTTCCAGGTCTAGAACTGAAACAAATAAACAAAAAATTTTTACAATTAAGCTGTTGTCTTACACATCATTTCAAAGTTGTTTCAAGTGGTAACATGGACTGTAAATAAATTTGTTTCAAGGACGGTTGCTTTTGCAGTTAGATGTAATAGACTTCCATCACTAATTAGATTACATGCTGAATTCATTTTCCTCATTGAAGATCAGCCACTCTTGATGCATAATTCATAGCCTGCACCTCGTTACCTGCTTCTTCATATTAATATCTATACACAGTTTGAATTGCCTCGTTTGCATATGCTAAAGTTCTGCATGCAGCCTTCAGCACGAAAATTATGCACTAACTTGTAATAATTATTACAGTCAGCCTGCTATTGATTTATGAGACTTTTAAAAACCAAATATGTGTAGTACTTGTAATGAATGATATTTTAAGGTTCTTCAGGAAATTAAAAGGCAATGGCTGCCTAAGGAAATGTTCTGCTTGTTTGATTTAATACTACAGTTAGCTGGGAGGTGGAATGAAAGAGTGATTCAGACCTATAGCACATTTTTCGATGATATGTTTTATTACTTCGCACTGCTAGCCTGATATCTAGATGATAAATGACAATACATATCTAATGTGTGAAAAGGTCTTGCAATTTCTTTATTTTTTGTCATTTAAAAGATAAGTCAAGTTATCATTTAACCCTATTCTATTTAAATGAACAGCCCCACTAGGTTGCTTTACTTTTAATACGCTAAAACAAATTGGAAAGGCTTAGAATTATTTGCAGGACATTGTTGAGAAACTGCCAGTATAGCATCTTATCCCTGCCTTCAGGATAAATAAAAATACTTTGTGTTTGTGTTTTAGTGGTACTTGTCCTTTACATGCTTATTGCATGAGATTAACTTTTAAAATTACAAAAGCAGAAGGTGAAAAGGAGACAAGGATTTGCCATTTTTGCATGCGAATAACATGAAGAATATAATATTAGCAATTCTTGAAACAAACACACTTAGCATTATGTTTCTCCTTCCTGCCTCTGTATCATGAATGTGCTTTTATGAAAAATGCTTTTCCATCGTCTGGTCAATATGTGCTAACATCTCAGAACCTCGAGACAGATCCTTCATAAGTTAGCATTTCCATGTTAGCCTCCACTGAGATCTTTTTTCTCATCAGAAGATTCAAAGATTTTACCTTTATTATTTAGTGTAAATAATATATGTGATCATTGATCAAATAATTATTAAGCACTTGCTGTTTTCAAGTGGAGATTAATTTGGGGGAATGGGTTCTTTAGTCTGTGGGAGTTTACACTCTTGCTAAGGGGGACAATCGGGTGCATGAATAACTAGGGTGCACACCAGAATGTGCTAAGTGTCATAAGAAAGTTGCAATCTGAATACTAATTAGAGGTTAGGCTGAATGATGATACTTCCGTGCTTAGGGAAAGGAGTTAAGATTCCATGGCAGTAGAAGCATTAGAGAATTCCAAAGGATGAGTTAGGCATGGAGAGGAAAAGAATGGAAGAAACATGCGCTCCAGTGAGAAGATGAGAGAGAAATGGACACATAACAACGTATGAATGTGCAGGATTGTTTCTAGTCAGTCAAAACAGCTCAAGTAAGATGAGAAGCAAAGATGGAAAATGCTAGATTTACTGCCTGGGGCCAGATCCTGAAAGGCTTGGAACCAAAAGCAAGGAGATAGATTGTGAGTTTGTTCTGCTATTCTATAAGGAAACTCTCCCTTGTGTGGTTCTAAGTATCTGTTTGGCTACTTCTTCTTCATTATTATTCTTCATCTTCAGCTGTTTCTTTAACTCTTATTATTTGCCTAGGGTTAATCAACAGCCCTCTGATAGTCTCCATTCTTCCTGAGTAATCCTTCTATTGACATCCCTGAGATGATAAGGAACCATGGCTAAATACATATCCACAGCTTAGGTCTTCCTCCTGGGATTCAGGCAGATTAATGCCTGTCTACTGGAAATCTCTGCTTAGATGTTCTTTAATAATCTAAGACTCAGCTTGTCCGAATCTGAACTCAGCATCTTCCCCATTAAAACCTATTTCTCTTTCCCTAGTTCAGCAAAATGGCACCTAACGGATGAAGCCAAAAATCCAAGATCAGCTGTGTCTTTTCCTCCCCTTGTACACTCAAATATCATCTCAGTGAAGATCCAGTCTCCTTTCTGCATCCTCACTCTAACCTTCCAGGTCAATCCTTCATTTCTTATTTGATCTACTATTACAGCCTTCTGAACGCTTCCAAGATCTACCTCCAACTTTGTTCCACTGTAAAGTCTAGAGTCTAAAGTCAAGATAACTCTCCATACTGATCTCAGAAGGATTTTTATAAAATGCAAATTTGATCACGTTTTCCATTGCTTACAGATACCAGTAGTTCCCTATAAGATTCACACTCCTTATCATGGCACCAAAGCCTTCCGATGCTAGGTCCCTGCCTACTTTTCCAATCTCACCATTTTATTCTTACATTTGCGACCCTCCTGAAAGAAGACTGTCACAGTCGCTTTGGTCTCCTATCACACTAGAATTATAGATGCCTTTTCTATACCAACTCTTCCTCAACCCCATTTCACCTGGCTAAACTTGGCTAAATGTTAATCATCCTTCTTACTGATCATTTTTTAAATATTTTTAATGTTTATTTATTTTTGAGAGGGGGTGACAGAGAATCTGAAGTGGGCTCCACACTCTCAGCACAGAGCCCAATAGGGCCTCGAACTCATGAACCATGAGATCATGATGTGAATAGGACGCTCAAACAACTGATTCACCCCAGGCGCCCTTACTAACCTCTTCTAATCAGTATGTGCTTTCTACGCACTATGACAGCCCATGGTGAAAACCCTATTATAGCTCTTTCTGCACTGATCGTAGTATCTGCTCATTTGTTTCACTGTCTGGACTACATGGCAGAAAGTGTATAAAATACATAGGCACCTGAGTGACACAAGTCGCTTAAGCATCCAATTCTTGATTTCGACTCAGGTCGTGATCTCAACATTGTAAGATTGAGCCCTGTGTCAGGCTTCATGCTGAGCATGGAGCCTGCTTCAGATTCTCTCTCTCTCTGCCTCTGCCCCTGTGCCCTGCAGTGTATGTGTGTGTGGGGGGGGGGGGGGGGGAGTGGGACAGGAAGTGTATAAAATATATCTTTGTGGGGGCACTTGGGTGGCTGAGTCAGTTAAGCATCTGACTTCAGCTCAGGTCATGATCTCACGGATCATGAGTTTGAGCCCCATGTTGGACGCTGCACTGACAGCTTGGAGCCTGGAGCCTGCTTTGGATTTTGTGTCTCCTCTCTCTGCCCATCCCCTGCTTGTGTTCTCTCTCTCTCTCTCTCTCTCTCTCTCTCTGTCTCGCAAAAATAAATAAACATTAAAAAAATAAAAACTAAAAAAATATCTTTGTGTCCTTAGAACTTAACTCACTGCCTGGATTACTATATATGTTTATTTTCTTTCATTCCCCCCCCCCACTGTGTATATTTAAATACATTTTAACCCAATTTAGGAAGTCCTTTCCCCAAAATTCCTCAAGTATCCTACTTCATCCATTCCAGTGGTCTCAAGGTTTCCAAGAAATGAAAAGTAAGGCACAAAATAATTTGGAATCTAAGTCTAAGGATAACCTAACTATACATCAGAAGTCCAGAGAAAGAGCACAGAGATATCGAAAGATTTCAAGCAAGATGCCATGAAGAAAGTGGGAAAGGAAAAAGAAACTAACATTCAAAGTTTTAGCCCTTTAATTTGTTTTGCTTTCAAAGAAAATGCAACTGTTTAAGAGTACTTTATTATTCAGGCCACAGGAGCTGTCCTCACTGCCCTCACTCTGGAAGTAGAAGTCAGGCTACTAAGTAGGAACACTTTAGTTCATGCTGTGATTAGAATAGACCCAGTGGGCTCCTTTCACCCCAGATATCTCCTGCCCAATCTATCACCCTGCCTCCAATTCCACCAATAGAGATTTACTGCTTTCAGTCTTGAAGGTTTAAGATCTTTTAAAGCCTCCCATTAAAATGCAAATACCCCTGGTGGTGATAACACCCTAAAGCCATCAACTAACACCCTACTGAGGATTAGTTTACAATTAGAAGAAAACACAGTTTTGAGATATTTACACAAAGAATGGAAGGGACTAGAAGGAAAAATTTGGAAGAATAGTCAAGTCACTTATCCTTCTGCCTAAGATAAGACCACTAGAACCTATCCTTGGACTTATACACAACTTCCTGGCAGAGGGGAAGTTAGAAGGTTGATTTATTGACAAGACTTTCTTCCATCCCTTTAAGACCTACAGTTCTGTTGAGTCCCCTTATTGATGGGCTTGGCACTTTACCTTTACTGCAGTCTTAGTCACTAACTGCCAAAGGTTTATCCCTAGGGAAGACAACCTAATTGTAAAATACTTGAATATTTAAATTACTTTCAACAGAGCTTTAGGGAAATTCCAAGAGAGTAGTACTGTGGCCTTCTGGCCACACTGGTATTGTCTTGATAACTCTATCTTTAAAGACTGGCTCTACCAATTTTTTAGAAGGTGTGGCCCTGATCAAGCCACAAGTTAGTATTAACTGCTCAAAACATCTGATTAAATCATGATTTTTTTTTAAGTGGAACTGTTTACTTTGTAAGAAATAAGTTATTCTTGGAAAGAAAAATAAAAACTTAACTGAAAAGAGGAAGTGAAATAATTAGCAAAAGCATTTCCTTTTGGAATGATCAATGGCCTCAGTAGTAGCCACCTTTAAGCCTCCTTATCTATAACAGTAACCCAGCTCTACCCCCAGAGGATTAGAACAGCTGAACTTTCCTAGTTCTAATCAAAGCAGAAGACCTCACTTAAATAAATTATTACCCTTAACAGCTTGAATGAAATCAAATTTATGACTTTGGTAATTGTTTTTGCCAGCTTTACATATGAGCCATAGTGTAGCCTTTAGTATTTGCAACAGTCTGCATTAAAAGAGGAGTGCGATGGCTTAGAGGTGTCCAAATCCACACTTAATATCTCACTTACTTAGGAATCCACCCAGGCACGCTCTTTCCTGCAGTTCTGAAGAAAAAAGCTTCCTTTTCCAAACAGATTACTGAGTTGATGTCTCTCCTTAGTTTATACCATTAAGTCAGTCTCATGCTAATTTCTATTTCCCTCCCACAACTGTATAATGTTTATCAACTTTTCCTAGTCCCTTATGGTACTTATTCAGGGTGAAGTCAAAATCCAACTTAACAAAAGCAAAACAAAACAAAACAAAACAAAAGTAATCTCAATTAATAAGAAGCTAGGTGCATCCAAAGAGTGGTGACATTTAAAATGTTAGAGGGTACATCACAGATTTTTTCAATCCCCAGTCTTCTCCATAGACATCATCTTCTGCTAATCTTTTCAGTAGTTTTTGGGAAATTAAGTTCAATTTTCTTCCTGAGAGTTGGAGCAGAGAAACATGTAAAATCCAGAAAGAGATTGTGACAGTTATGATTTGGGAAATGCAAAAGTAGCTATGTAACAGAAATTTTGTTTCCAAATCCTACCTGCTTAAAGAAGGGTTCCATTTAAACATTCAATTCATTCACCCATATCTGAGAGAAGGGAGATACTGAACAGCAAGCTAGACACAGGGTTGCAAGAATAAAGATTTACTCCCTTCTCTAAGGAGGAAAACAAAACTAAATAACCTGTGAAATAATAGAGCAGAAGAAAAATACATGGCAGCAAGTGAGCACTGATTTTAGTCTTGGGCTACAAGGGAGCATTTAGGGGGTGAAAGCAGCTTGCTCTATGAATCTACAAGAGTTCATTTGCCTCCTTCCAGCCTATTTGCCCCAGGAAAACTCCAATTGTGTTTTTATTTTGCATAATTTTTTCTAGTAAACTACTTCTACAAAGCCAAGTCAAAATATAGGAGAAATATGACCAAATACATAGTCAAATTTAACACGCAGAAGCATACACACACACACACACACACACACACACACACACACACACATTCTTATTTCTTTCTACTTGGAAAGGTACAATTTCCTTAATGATTTGTGTATCCACTTGAACATTTTGAAGTCATGGAGAGGGATATTTATAAAGAGATTATGGGAAGATGCTTATGTTCTAAGTAAAGTGAAAAAGCAAAATAAAACCTGCAGATATGGACATAACAGAGCACAAGGCAGATAGCAAAATTAAGTAAAACAGGCAACGAATACACATAGAAAAAAAGACTGAAAGGAAACAGACTAAAATATTAGAAGGGGTAATCATTGGATGGAGAAATACATATTTTTTCTATATCTGAATATTTTAGATTATCTCTCAAAAGCATATCTTAATTTAAAATATAAAAACAAACTTAACATTAATTTGTTTAACACTTTAAAGAATTTTTTAATGTTTACGTATTTTTGAGACAGAGAGGGAGAGAGAGACAGAGCATGGGCGGAGGAGGGTGGTCACAGAGAAAGGAAGACACAGAATCTGAAGCAGGTTCCAGGCTCTGAGCTGTCAGCACAGGGCCCGATGTGGCGCTTGAACTCATGAACTGAGAGATCCATGACCTGAGCCAAAGTCGTGTATTTAACTGACTGAGACACCCAGGTGCCCCAAATTGTTTAACACTTTAATGACTGACCATATTTTTTTAGATAATTCATTGTGGACAAACGCTGATCCTGGCTAAACATGATCAGTGCCTTAGATTAACTTCTATATATTGTAGGAACTAGATCGAATTTATCCTTTTAATCTTTATTCTATACTTCAGTTTTAAAATACCTAATAAAAAGTAATTAGATGTAAAATATTACCCTTCTGAGAACTATAAAATTAATCTAAAATACGAAAAGTACAAATAATCATTGATATCTTCCAGATTAAATCAACCTCATAAAATAGATCTACATAAAAAATCGACATAATAGATAGACATAAAAAAATACAAAGGACCTCTTAAGATTAATGCATGTATATATTTCACTAAAAGAAGTAGCTGACTTATAATCTTCAGTTTGTAAGTGGGTACATTTTCCCTTAGAAAGATCTTGTTAACTTGCTAGTTGAATTTTTTTCAACTATCTGAAAGACAAGAATGTAAATAATCCAGAAAGAGTATGATTATCATATTTTCCCTTTGCAAGGAGTTTTTTTTTTTCTTTTGGTATTAACACTTTGAGGAATACATTACTTTTTTTTTTTTTTTTTTTTTTTTTTTTTTGCAATGATGACAAATGTGAGCACTTTCTCAATCTCCTATGTCTCATTTGTGTGGACTTTCTGTGTTCTCTGTATAGCTGTGTGTCCCAGCCATGTGTATTTCTCAGTACGAATAGATTACAAACTGACTCATAAAAGAGATGACTTTCCACAGTCAACAAAACACTGACTTCCGTGGGGCAAGCGCTTAAAATATCACCAGCTGACACTTGGAGAGCACCCTCAGATTACTGCTTATGAGCACAAAGCTCCCAAAAGTGCCTCAACTCTTTATAGGGCAGGAGTTATAGACTGAATTGTGTTCCCCCCCCAAATGCGTATGTCGAGGCCCCAACCCCAATGTGATGGTATTTAAAGACAGGGCCTCTGAGAGGTAATTAGGCTTAGATGAAGACATATCAGTGAGGACCTCATGAGGAGATCAGTGCCCTTACAATTAGAGACACCAGAAAGCTTGTTCGCTCTCTCAGCTGTGTGAGGACACAGTGAGAAGTCCATTTACAACGGAAGAGAGCCATCACCAAAAACTGACTAGGCTGGTACTCTCCTCTTAGACTTCCAGCCTCCACTACTATGAGAAAATGATTTTCTGTTGTTCACGTCACCCGGTCTGTGGCACTTTGTTATGGCAACCTGAGCAAGACTAGGACAACAGGAAATTCTGTATGTAACTGAACAAATATATATACAAACACAAAATAAAACTTCCTTTTAAAAAGAATTAAAAATAAGTTTTTTTAGTGTCTCTGTACTTTTGAGAGAGAGCACGTGAGCAGGGAAGGGGCAGAAAGAGAGAGGGAGATACAGAATTTGAGGCAGATTCCGAGCTGTCAGCACAGAGTCCAACTTGGGGCTCAAACTCATAAACGGTGAGATCATAATCTGAGCTGAAGTTGGATGCTTAATGGACTGAGCCATCCAGGAAGCCCTGGAGAATATCTTTTTTAAAATAAGATCTGTGCTTGGGGTGCCAGGGTCCTCAGTTGGTTAAGCATCCAACTACAGTCAGGTCATGATCTCACGGCTCATGAATTTAAGCCCCGCGTCGGGCTCTGTGCTGACAGCTCAGAGCTGGAAGCCTGCTATAGATTCTGTGTTCCCTCTCTCTCTGCCCCTCCCCTGCTCACATTCTCTCTCTCTCTCTCTCTCTCTCTCTCTCAAAAATAAATAAACATTAAACTTTTTTTTTGAAAAAGGATCTGACTCAAATTAATTGGGGAAATGCCCAGTTAATCCTATTGACATATACAGTTTCAATATAGGAAGAACTTCACACATCCTCAAAGTTTTTAATATTTTTGTTTTGTGGGACAGATATAGGAAGAACTTCACAAATCCTCCAAGTTTTTAATATTTTTGTTTTGTGGGACAGCTTCTCAAACCTTTCACTATGCTAATATGTATTACAAATCTCTACCAGTGTGGTAAAATAGGCATTCATGAAACTTAGTTTACCATGAAATCTGTTATTTCCAGTGAGTTTCTTTCGAGACTTGTGATCTAATGGACTATGTTCTTCCTAACAGTCTGCTTGTGTTTAAATTATGAAAATGCCTCATGTCTCAACATTGCCAAGCCAGGCTGTGTCACAGGTCACATGACAGTTGTCACAAGTGAATTATTTCCTAGGGACAAGAAACATGGCAATTCTCATATTGAATACACTTGATGTAAGACTTGATAATTACTCAAAATGCAAGGTTAACATTAATAAATTGAAATCATCACTAACAAAAAATAAATAGGAGTTGGAATTAGCTACTCTGGTGCCTCTGATTTCAAAACCCACACTATCTAGACCTGAAATCATACCGAAAATGTATTCAACACAAAACCTGTTTCACAGGTCATGGGCAAAATATCTGAGTCTCCAGTTGAGACAGAACTTTCAAATACTGAATAGGAAACTATCCCTGAAACAGTTATATAGGAATAGGACTAAGCTACTCCTGAGCATTTGTATATTAAGAGTTAAGAACTAATGACAGCCCAAAATACTAAAAACAGTCCCTGTTGGACAGATTACACCTGGGATAATCTAGTTCAAGTTCATAAATCCCTCTCCCCCTTTTTACAATCTATACAAAAGAGCCACATTAAAAAGATTCTTGGTCACCTGGATGGCTCACCCAGTTAAGCGACTGACTTCAGCTCAGGTCAGGATCTCACAATTAGTGAGTTCGAGTCCTGCTCTGGGTTCTGTGTTGACTGTGCAGAGCCTGCTTTGGATCCTCTGTCTCCCTCTCTCTGCTTCTCCCTAGCTTGCACTCTTTCTCTCTCAAAAATAAATAAACATTAAAAAAAAGTTTTTAAGTATTCTTTAAAATTCATGGAATATATTTAGTTATATTAATTTCAGAATTAAATATAATAATCTTAGTTTAGATTCCTTAATTTAGGGAATATTTTTTTTTTAATTTTTTTTCAACGTTTTTTATTTATTTTTGGGACAGAGAGAGACAGAGCATGAACGGGGGAGGGGCAGAGAGAGAGGGAGACACAGAATCGGAAACAGGCTCCAGGCTCCGAGCCATCAGCCCAGAGCCTGACGTGGGGCTCGAACTCACGGACCGCGAGATCGTGACCTGGCTGAAGTCGGACGCTTAACCGACTGCGCCACCCAGGCGCCCCTAGGGAATATATTTTTTAAGATTAACTTTTATCAAAGAAGGGGTCTTAATATTACATGAATTATTTACTTATATCAATGTTAATGACACCTGATAAAGTATATCTAATATATTCATATTTTATTGATACTTTGTGGATTAAAAAGTAGGTTAATGTAACTTAAAAATTTTTAATGTTTATTTATTTGGAGAGAGAGAGAGAGAGTGAGCATCACCAGGGGAGGGACAGAAGAGAGGGAGAAACAGAATCTTAAGCAGGCTCCAAGCTGTCAGTGTAGAGCCCCATGCTGGACTCAATCTCATGAACTGTGAGATCATGAACTGAGCCAAAATCAAGAGTCAACTGCTTAACCGACTGAGCCACCCAGGCAGGCATCCCTGTAACTTAGAGTTTCAATTTAAAAATATAAATGTTTAGGGGTACCTGGCAGGCTCAGTTGTTAAGCGTCAGACTCTTGATTTTGGTTCAGGTCATGGTCTCATGCTTTGTGAGAACAGCCCCTCTGTGCTGACAGTGTAGAGTCTGCTTAAGATTCTCTCTCTCCCTCTCTCCTTGCCCCTCCCCCGCTTATGTTCTCTAAATAAATAAGTAAATAAATAAATAAATAAACATTTTTAAAAAATAAATGTTTAATACTATTTACTTTTACCTTTCCATAGCATATATTGTACATCCACATATATGATATTTCTCCTAGTGAGGACATTGTTCATAAATGTCATTTAGCAACATGTTTGTCTAGAGAGCTAAATATTTTTAAACTTTTAACCACCTTATAATTTTCTCCTCTTCTCATAATTATGCCTTCCAAGCCACAGATGAGTCTAGCACAAAATATCGTTTTTACAATTTTCAGCAAAGACTAAATCCCTTAAACGACAAATCCTGAAATAATTAGAAACAATAGTAAATGGCTTTCTTAAGGTTTTTGAGAAGATTTAATACTTTATTGGCTTCTTTCTCACAGTTCCTGTCATACCTCAAAACCGTATTCTACAAAATTTAAATTTAATATTAAAGGATATTCCAGCTAAAATATGCACTATCTAAACTCATCTTTTACACAAACTATGGGCTCCATGGTCACAAAGAAGAAGTTTTATTTCTTAAAATTTTTTAATTTGAAATTCAGATGACTAGATCTTCTTTGCAATTACTGTTGGCTATATTTTGTTTGAATCTTTAGCAATGTATTCAGTCTTCTATTTCACTGGCACATACCATGACCTGTTCATAAATGTGCAGTGGCTCTAGTTGGTTGTGTTTATAGATCATCTTGAATTTGTTCCCAAAATACAGCCACTGCTCCAATCTCAAAATAATACCCAACTCTTCTCTGTAGGAGGTGGCATTTCCAACTCTCTGAGTGCCCTCTTCCCAAATGTTTTTATTTTATTTGGGGATAGTGCATAAAATAATAAAATAATCACAGCTGTATTATATTATCAAACCAGTAGGCACTGGGCTAAGTTCACTATGTGATCTAACTTTTAATATTCATAACAAACTTTTAAGATACGTATTATTATTATCCTTATTTTACTGATGAGAAAATTGAGACACAGGGAAGTAAAATGCCATACTCAATATCCCGCACATAAAAAGTAATAGAGTGGGCTTGGAAAAGGAGGGAGGATAAATAGGCAAAGCATAGAGGTTTCTTAGGGCAGTGAAAATACTATACGTGATACAATACCAAGAATTGACCCTAATGCAAACTACAGATTTGAATTATAATGATGTGTCAATGTCGGTTAACTGTGATGAACGTGCCTCTCCGGTGGAGATGTTGGCAATGGAGGAGGCTGTGAATGTGTGAAGGCAGAGGCTATGTGGAAATCTGTACCTTCTGCTCAATTTTGTTGTGAACCAAAACTTCTCTAAAAAAATAAGTCTTAAAAAGTTATAGAGCCAGGTTGTGAACCAAGACAATCTGGTCCAGAGGCCAAGCCCTGAGCACCATGCAGTCTGCTTCGGTAGCGTATCTGTTTGTTCATTTAGTCAACAAACATTAAATGTTAATGTTCATGACCTTATATTGTGCTTTGGAAATATCAGTGAGATACTGTACCCGAGTTCAAGTAGCTGAGTCTATTTTAGGAAATAGATAGATGTATAAAGAAATGCAATAAATCATGTTAAATACTGCAGTAAAAGTTCCAAGTGAATGTTGTAGGAACATCATAGTGGGGGTACCTCCAGAAAGAAGAGATATCAGCAAACAGGAGTTAGCTTAAGTAGAGGAGAGGGGATGGAGTATGGAAACATCCACAGAAGCACACCCCTCCTTTGCACACACACAAACACATACTTCTGTAATGAAATCCTGAATTACTCAAATTCATGCTCCTCTTTTCTTCCTTAAAATGGCAAGTATCACACAGTCTAGCACATAATCTTTTTCAAATAGCTTCATAGGTCATAACTCATCTCTCCATATTGTCTCCATACTTCTGACCTTGGGAAATATTCTAGACATACCAGTAGGTACTGATTTTTGGTCAAATTTTTTGGAACTTTATGATTCCTTCATCTACTTTAAATGTATCTTTGCTGTAAATGTTTTATTTTAGGGCAATTCAAAAACAAGTTGGTGTTACATAATCAATTGTGTAGATGAAATCTGACTCTAACCAGTAATTAACCCATCTCCCTTTCACTCTTCTACTCTGACAGGGGTTTGTATCCATGACAAGGAAATTCATTAATGACTTAACTGAGTTTTATCATTTTTCTATAATTTTTATCTCAATCTTAATCATGGTAGCTACTATATTTTTTTAAGTAAACAGTGGGCCCAATGTGGGGCTCAAACTCATGACCCTAAGATCAAGAGTTCCATGCTCTAATGACTGACCCAGCCAATCATGTTTTTAATATACAAGATGAAAATATTTGTAAAGAAATTATCACTAACCAACAACAATAAGGATAAAAAAAAAAACTGTAGTAAAGGTACATCAGTCTTGCTGTTCTAAGGCAATCAGAATCATAAATTTCTGATAAAGTACATCTTCACACATACAAAAAAAAACTATTTGGTATAAGCATCTTCACTGATAGATCATAAAAGGAGACGCAATAGTTATATTTATATTAAACTATTGGTGCTTAGAGATGTAGCTTCAAATGAAGGTTAAAAACAGAATCTATGAAATCAGAACTAAGAAAATCTTGTCTTCCTGCTTGTGAATGCAGAGGTAAGATGGCCGACTCAACCCAAAATACGTTTTTACCTTCCACTGACAAGTCATTTGTTTGCTACAGCTGAAGAAAACGTATATAACTAATTTATTTGAGAAACCTGTTAGAAAAAAGATACATTCAACATTCCCCTCCACTGTGTAATGCACGGGGAGCTGTCAAGAAATGTAGTCATGAAGCACAGAGATTTGGATACCACCCCCAGGATTCAGAGACCTCCTGACAACTTTTTGATACTCCCAGGAGCATTCTAGGCCTATGAACTAATAAAAGGATTATATTAAGACAGACAAAGGTATGCTGTTTCCAGCCTGCAGAGATTTAATAACATGCTTAATTCATTATCTGACATAGATGTTACATAAGCACCAAACATTGCTATTAATATGATTTACATTAATTGAATTCTATTTAATACTTTATGAAAGTGTTTTCTTTAATGAATGGCCTTTTAATACTAATGCTCAATATTATAAGAAATATGATATAAACTGCCTGCGCTGAGTTGAAGAAGACATTGACAATTGTCCTTTCAAGCTTGAATAGACATTGTTTTATCACGGGATTTTTTTTCTCTTAGAATACTGTGCAGAGGAGGCTATTAAAATCCCAATCATCATGTTAATTCCTGTTTCTGTATTTATTTATCTGTACCCAAATCATAATCTAAAATACTAAAAAGTATTGCCCTGTGTTACTTAAATTGACTAAAGTATAATAGCTTTTATTTAGAGGTGACATATTTATATGTAGCAGGAATTCTTGTGAACACTTCATTTAATTCAATAATTTCATGAGACAGAAATATTTCCATTTTATAAATATGGGAACTGAGGTAGAGATGTGTTAAAAAATAGTGTTACTAGAATAAAAATATAGATTTTCTTATTCACTGGTTCATATGGAAAAACTGGTTCATGGTTAAGTATTGTGGCCAGCATTATTTTACAGAGAAATCTAAAAAGATAACAGCTATTGCATTTTATTTTTTTAAATAAATTATAGAATTCTGTATTTCTGTCAATTTCTTTATGTATTGGAGGACTTTCTGATATCTAGAACTCTGCCTTGGTCTCATGGTCAGAAAAAATGATTCTCAAAGTCCATGAGTCTACATCTGATGACATATTCTAATTCGTTCTTTCCTTCTAAAATTATTAGAGCCCACAGAAATGTGTTGGGTAAACACTGGGTATAAAGACCAGTCCTAGATACCATGTCCTGGATACCATGACAGAGACAAGGACAACAAAATACAGCCTCTTCTCGAAAAAAGTTTCTTATTGGTAGAATATACAGTTACTTATGATACTAAGTCTCAAGTAATTTTTTAAAAGAACATTTTTCAAGTACTACAAAGGAGGAACCAGCATCTGTAGTCATCTTGAAACATGAGTATGGATTTTGACTGACGGAGTTAAGTGAAAAGGCAGCATTGAAGGTTTTCAAATACCATGATCAAAGACCCTAAGACAGAAAAGTAAGTAATGCTTGAGAAACGATGGGTAGATTAAGGCCTCAATGGATGCTCCATCTGCACAGAATTTCTAGACCATAATTGTACAGATTTAGTGTGTTTCTTATGTGCTTTACAGTCCTGGCTATGTTGTAAGACCTTTTGCTTGTTTCCTCTGTTACTCTCCCTGGCTTTCCAGTACAGAGGGAAGTTAATTATGTGAATTCTGACTAATACAACCAAAAGGGGTGGGTGAACTTGGTAACTGTAGATCATATTGTAATAGTATGCGATAGTATGTGAAATATCATGGCTCACCATTTTGTAGATTTTCATGATGAGACTTGAGTGAAAATTATGTTAGCTACTATTGTCAAGATAGAGATTAAAAGTCATCAGATCTAATAATAACTGCATTTAGTCTGCGATTGTCATTACGCTAAATACTTTGATACACATTGTACGATTTAACCCTTACAATAACTCTATCAGAAATATTGTCATTATGCCCACTTTACAGATGAATGGAATGATGGAGAGAGGAATACGTAACTTGAATAGACCATAGACTGCTAAGGTAGCAGAGCTGAAAAGTATCAGGTCTGACTGAGCCAAAGTCCACTCTGAATTGCCATTCTTTTTTTTTTTATTTTTTAATTTTTTTTTTCAACATTTATTTATTTTTGGGACAGAGAGAGACAGAGCATGAACGGGGGAGGGGCAGAGAGAGAGGGAGACACAGAATCGGAAACAGGCTCCAGGCTCTGAGCCATCAGCCCAGAGCCTGACGCGGGGCTGAACTCACGGACCGCGAGATCGTGACCTGGCTGAAGTCGGACGCCCAACCCATTGCGCCACCCAGGCGCCCCCTGAATTGCCATTCTAATCACAGAAATGTTTCAGCTCTGAGGAAATTTACATCAGAAGTAAATAGCCATATGCAGAAGAATTTTTGAAATTCACTTTCAAGGCTGCATTTCTATTCTACAACTCTGAATGTATTTATTATTTTGAAATACATTTACTGTCTTGAAAAATAATTGAACGTTCCTGCCCCCATACCTTTGCACTTGCTGTTGCTGCTTCCTGGAACACTCTTCAGGAAGAGGACTCCATGCCTCAACCTTCCCTAACCCCCATACATCATGGCATTGGATCCAGTTAATAGTTCTGTTCTTTCACCCCAATGTATGTTTAGCCCGAGTATTGTTTAGAAATACTATATATTTCTTCACTTATTAGCAGCTGTGGTTTGTCTCGTAGGCTTCATGTGGGAAAGAATTTTTGAATATGTTTTGTTCACTGTTATATCCCCAAAATATAAGAGCAGTGACTGGCACAAAGTAAGGACTCAATAAGTATCTATTAAATGAAAAAAAAAAAAATGAATGAGTGGGTGAAGGAAGGAAGAGATGCTCACTGCTGACCTATGGCCATCTGAATCTACATTGTCTTTATAGCTATTTAAGTACTTGAGAGGCTGAAGCTATGACGTGTCACAGTGTTTTGTACGGTGTCAATTTGATAATGATGATGAAGAGGAAGGCCACTGAGTTTTTGCAGTCTTTGCATTATCCTACCTCTACCTAACTAAATACTATGGATCTGTCTTAGCACTTCAAAATGAACACTCCATAAATTATTAAACTAATGGCAATATGTAGAGCTTGAAACCATCAACTAGGGTATTCTATGCCCAAATATGTACATTTTTGAATTTGGTTTTGAAATCTAGACACATGTATTTAAAAATGTAATTCACATATCCATAATAATACATTTCCTCTTTTTTATTTTTTAAAATATTTTTTATGTGTATTTATTTTTTGAGAGAGAGAGAGAGAGAGAGGGAAAGCTGGAGGGAGAGGCAGAGAGAGAGGAAGAGAAAAAGCACAGAGCCTGACTCAGGACTCAAACTCTCGAACTGTGAGATCATGACCTAAGCTGAAACCAAGAGTCGTCTGACTCTTAACTGAGTCACCCAGTGGCTTAACTGACTGAGCCACCCAGGTGCCCCAAGGTGTACATTTCTAACCATTTGATTTAATCTATGCATCTGCATCGTCATCAAAAATAAACCATCTTGAGACTAAAATTTTATTTTCATAGATTCCTCCCTACATATGCATGATTATATACAAAAGTCCTAAAATCCTGCATTTAATCGCATTGTAAGGCTACATTATTCAAAACATGGTATCAGAACATTTCACTTATTTGGAAAGTTGAAATAGATTCCCATTTTATGCATTTAAGGAAGTAGATTAAGTAATTACATGCTTAAAAATTGAAAAAGACTAAAAGAAAACTATACTTGGGATAATAAAGAACTTTATAAGCATGACATTAGTGCCAGAAACTATAAAATTGATTGATAGAACTATCTGCATAGAAATTAAAAACATTTTTAGGAGACCCAATATTGAAAGATTAGGGACAAAATAAAAAATGTGTATATCAAAGACAAAAGCTTATTGCCCTTAATTTATAAACAATAAAGAGTCCAATATTAAATGGCAAAAGAATATAAAAAGGAAGAACATAAATATATAATAATAAACATAGAAAAAACTGCAACCTTACTAGTAAAAAAGAAATCAAAGATCAAACCAAGTATAAAATATCACATTCTGTCCATCACATTGGCAAAGCTAAAAAAAAAAAAAAAAAAGCACTGATACAACACTGATAAAAGTACACACATTGCATATTTTTCAAGGACCACTGGCCTAATGTATCACAATTTTTAATATAAATACTTTTGGCCCAATAGGTTCATATTGACAAATCTTAGAATTTATCCTGAGGTAATGAGAGATAGAGAGCACGTAAAAATAAAACCCTAAAGGTTCATATAAATGTGTTGATTTGAATACAGTACAAGAGATCTTTGTTTGAAATTCTAGCAGGTCATTAAAACTATATTTTTAGGAAGCTAAACAAAAAGGATACAAAAACATGTTATGGTAGATTTTTATGTTTTGCAACAAGCTAGACCATAGTATGGTCACCGTATATGTGCTATCAGTGGTTTTCCTCTTGTATGCGATTATAGGTTAGCTTTACTTTCTTTTTTGAAATCTTCTAGATTTTGGCAATGGACAAGGTTTTGCTTCATTCTGTTTTGTTTTTAATCAGGAAAGCAAGAAAGTAGAGCATCCAGAGATGGATTAAGTGATATTAAAAGCAAATTATTTTTCAAACACCAGGAAACACTAACAAATGACACTCTGAAAATATTAAAAGTAAATTGTATAATTACAGAAGAGTATTTTATTTTAGAAGCATTAGCACAAAATAAAGTTATATTATATATAACGTTATATATATATATATATATATATATATATATATATATAATAAATATTAGCACAGAATAATTAGAAGCGGATCCTAACTTGCCTGTGTATTAGGAGCATAATTTCGAGTCTTTACTGACTAGAATTTGTAACTTGGCTATTTCCCTTAGGGCAAGTTTAGCCTCCAAAAGTCCTACAGGAACTGCAAGTCCAAGAGGAACTGCAAATGCAAAAGAAAATGTTTTTGTCAAAAACTTTAAAAATTGATGAAAAATGAAGACATGTGGATGGCTAACTACATAAAAAACTCTCAGCTTTACTTACACTTTGAGGTAGTCAACTTTCTTTGTGTTTTTCTTTTTTGTTTGTTTTTATTTTAGAGAAAGAGCAAGAAGGAGAGGAGCAGGGAGAGAGAGAGAGAGAGAGAGAGAGAGAGAGAGAGAGAGAATCTTGAGCAGGCTCCACGCTCAGCGCAGAGCTTGAGACACGGCTGGATCCCACGACCCTGGGATTATGATCTGAGCCTAACTCAAGAATCAGAGGCTCAGGGGTGCCTGGGTGGCTCAGTCGGTTAAGCGTCCGACTTTGGCTCAGGTCACGATCTCGCGGTCCGTGAGTTCAAGCCCCGCATCGGGCTCTGTGCTGATGGCTCAGAGCCTGGAGCCTGTTTCGGATTCTGTGTCTCCCTCTCTCTCTGACCCTCCCCCATTCATGCTCTGTCTCTCTCTGTCTCAAAAATAAATAAAGGTTAAATAAATAAATAAATAAATAAATAAAAGAATCAGAGGCTCAATTTACTGAGCCACCCGGGTGCCCCAAGGTGGTCAACTTTCAAATTTCATTTCTTTTTTTGTTAACATTTAATCTGACTTTTCTGAAAACTAGCTTTCCATATTCCCAAACACAGGGCTTCTTTAGACCTCAAAAACGAATATTAAATCGTAAGTTCTCCCTGTTTGAGTGAGAAAGAGCAGTACAGTGGTCCCTCCTTATCTGTTGGGAAGATATGCTCTAAGACCTCCAGTCGATGCCTGAAACCACAGGCAGTACCAAACTATATACTGGTTTTTCTTATACATACATATCTAAAATAAAGTTTAATTTACAAGTTAGGTACAGTAAGAGAGTAACAATAACAATTAATAATAAAATATAACAACTATAACAACATACTATAATAAAAGTTATGTAAATGTGGTCTCTCTCTCAAACTATTTTATTGTACTACACACACCTTCCATCTCTCGTGATGATGGGAGATGACAAAATGCTTACGTGCTGAAATGAAGTGAGGCAAATGACAGAGGCCCTGTGATGCAGCATTAGGCTGCTACAGACCTTTTGATATTATGCAAGAAGGGGAATCATCTGCTTTCAGACCATGTTGACATCAGGTAACTGAAACCAGAGATAAGAAGAGACTACTATATATCTTCCTACAAGATATGGTACAAAACTCCATACTCTTGTTGGGTTTATTGTTAAGATTTACTATACCTAAATGGGTGATGTGTGGTGGATAGTTTATGAGCAAAGCCTAGTAGTAGGTAAGGTATCAATCTGAACAGGATTAAAAATAACAATGGTAGAATTTTGCTATAGAAGACATTTTGGGGGCACCTGAGTGGTTCAGTAGGTTGAGGAACCGACTCTTGATTTTGGCTCAGGTTCATGGGATCAAGTCCTGCATCAGGCTCTGTGCTGACAGTGCGGAGCCTGCTTGGGATTCTCTCTCTCCCTCTCTCTCTGCCCCTCCTCCCTCTCTTTTCCTCTCTCAAATAAACATTTTTTTAAAAAAGAACTTTGAATCAATCCAAGGAATTTCTCTTGTTTTCAACTTTCACACAAAACTCTTCATAAAGTTGGAAGAAATATTTGAAGTGGTGTCAAAGCCCATATTAACTCTCTCAAATAAACATTTTAGTCAAATATATAAAATTTTTGTAGATTCACTGTATGCCAAAATGTTAATTGCTTTTCATCAAAACATTGTAAAAGTGATGCTCCTTTTCTTGTTTTGCCCAGTTCTAAATTTGTACTGCCTAAACCAGTTGACTGAATCATCTTAATTTTAAATGCACCTTTTCTATTATATTGTTTAGTCTCTGTTTGTTAGATTTTCTTGACTAATGTATTCTGAAGTTCTGTAAAAAGCATACATGTGCACACGTGCATGCACACACACAGTTTTGACACGTGCTAACATTCTCCATACATGCTAAAGCCAGTGAAATGGCAAATGGAGGGAGAAAAAAGAAAAAAGAAAGGACAAAGAAATAAAACAAAAAATTGATCTCAGCGAAAACTGAAAGGCATTCCTACTGTTAAGAAAGCAAGTTCAGGAACATACGGCAAGAGACAGCTTTAATTTATATGATACATTTACGGAAGTGCCATAGAGGAGGTTAAACAACTGAGAGTACCTGGACTAGCCCCCTAAGCACAAACATACTAATATTCTAATGTTGTGGGAAGGAAGATGCCTTTAGCTTTCCCCCCTCTGTAGAACTCGAGTAAATAATGCAAACTTCATATTTGAAAACAACAATTAATACATGTGGATGTTTCTAAACGTTTCATATCCCTCACCACATCTTAGCTTTTAACTGGCTATGAGAAGTTCAAAAAGATTAACTTTTAATAAGTTAAAAGCAAAATCCATTAATTAACTGAAGTTAATTTAAAGACTTCTAAATTTTAACTTTAACTAGTGAATTATTTTCTAGTAACTTTTCCTGAATTATAGATTAAAAAATACAAAACCAGCACTTGCCCTAAAATCTAAAATCAGACTTGCTAATAAACCTTTACCAGTTCTCCTTGATCTTCAAGCATGTAGTAGATATTAATAATTTGCAGGACTGATAGATGTATACATGCAGAAATGAGGTACACACAAAAGGGTATTAACTGACAGCGTTTTTAACAGAAACACAGGTTCATTTAAGTAGATCTTTTTTCATAAATGTTTATATATATATATGAATATGAATCAATAAATATGAATGCTTATTAAATTACTACATGATCAAGATATTTTCTTGGTAAGAGTTTATTTAAATCTGAGATATAATAAACTCAGTATGATTGTTGATAACTATAACATTTATAATTAATACATGTAATTTTAGGTGCAGTTTTCCGCAAATGATCATACTTAATTCACCACGTAGCCTTCCCATAATACACGAATGCATATCACTCTGTATCTTATTACCAATTAATTTCTATTTGATGACTTTTTGCTCAGATATGTAAGTGAAAATCACTTAAACATCAAAGCATGGAGACCAGAAAGACTGAATGGAAAAGGAAATGGGAAACAGTGGCAGAATGAAAGGAGAATTGGTATGAGGTAGTTCAGAGGGTAACTAGGGTTGGGAGAAGAAATTTAAGATATATACTACAATAATAAAGTAGAAATAAAATAAAGAGGAATAAGGTTTTAGTGAGGTGGAAAGATAAAAATAAAACTCAGAAGGGATCTTACATGAGATGATAAAGTGTAGGTAGGGAAACAGAACGGCATGGTATGTTCATCCTAAGAAAGGAAGTATAAGGAAAAATTCAGGTTTTGTAATGAGGTGTGAATTCAATTCCATGCTATTTCATTGTGTTTGCTTCTGCAGTTGTTTTTAGACATGGGAGCCTAAATTCCTGGTTCACTGCTCTCCTGCAACATTGCAGTCATATTTAATCTTTTCTGTGATGACCAACTGCCATGACACCATTACACAAACTAGCCCGTCCAGCTTCACAGCTGCCATTAACAACATAGCCAACCCCAAATTCTATAAACACATTTGTACACACACACACACAAACACACACACGTGTATGATTCACATGTGTACACAGTGGGCAAGCTTTCGTTTCTGCTACTGCCTTCTCCTTTTGCTTCTTCTCTTTCCTATCAAAAGAATGTTTTCAACAGATACTTGAATGAAGCTATGCAAAATCCATGTTTTCCCCGTCCTATCCCATGCTGCAACATTGTATTCTAAAGATCAAACAAGGCTCAAGGAACGTATATGCTAAACTCAAATTATTCACATCCAAAGTACTTTTGAAAAATGTGAAATAAGTTCTCAATTTGAAAGGACTCTAAATTGCACATCATTTTCATATGAATTTCACCTTTATGACAGTAAATTAAAATGAAAATCATACAGTGCATTTAAATCTACATTTCTTGCAAAATGGTTTCGAAAGTTTGCCACCAATGAATTATTTTCTTGATTAGCTTAAAGTACTATGAAACAGGGAAGAAAGAAAATAATTCTGGGCTTATATAAACATCTACCTTCAATAGCTTAGCAAGCAAACATTAACAAATACTTTACATCCTATTTACTTACAATAGTCCTATAAAACAATAAACCTCTGAAAGCAATTACTTTAAATTTATTTTTCCTCCACATTGAAGCAGAAAGTATTTGTCACGCAAAAGTTAGCATTGAACTTGTATAATAATAGAGATTTACTGAGACAAGGAACAATGTTGATTAAAAAAATAAAAGCACTGAAATATACCCTAACATCTTTCCTGAAACACATGATAATAATTATCTTAGGAAAAGGTGGTGCTGACAGCAGCATAAATGATGCCACCAAATGGAGAGTTAATTTTATTTTAAAGGATTAAACCATAAATTACTTCTTTAAAATTAGTGAGAAAAAAATAGATCCCTCCTAAAGTCAATTTAATCAATTCGCAAGAATTTTGTACAAGAGAAAAAATTATTAGACCATAACATTCCAAGAGGTTATATGAAAATCATATTAAAGAGCCTGGCCACTCTTATTAAGGAACTAATTTAGAATATATACGACTGAATTTTCAAATATCTGTTTAATAACCTATATTCTAACATATTTCTTGCCATCTCAAGCTAGATTTTAAGAGTAAGTGGTTTGGATTTCCTCACGCTTAAAGATGGTTCTTTTTCAAAAATCTACTTCTAAATAAGAACTCTACTTTCTTGCTCGTTGGGGTATGTATGTTAGCATAGTCAAAGGACAGGAGGCATTTAGTAAATTCATGTTGACTAATATATGGTATCGTATTATTTGTTCACATTCTCTTTCTTCAGTGCCATTTGCTACACTTTCCTGAAGGTAGTATAGGAAAAATACACTATTTCAATGTAGAAGGTTTTCCCTTCTTAGGACTTGCTGTGGCCAAGGGAATGTGAACAGATGTGACCCATGCCATAACAGAAGTCTGACACGCACTTGTACAGCTCTGCCCCTTCCTGAGCTTCTGCTCTTCCATGAAAACACACAGGACAACAGACCCCAATGAGGCCCAACAGACTTGCCCATGACTGGGAGTAGAAATAAAAGTCTGTTGTCATAACCCACCTAGATTTTGGTGTTATTTGTTACTGTAAGGAAAGCTGACTATGCAAGATGCATCATAAATACCATAATTATTGGTAACTACTTAAAATGTAAGAGCATATATAGGCCACAGCTCAATTGCTAATATTATGCATCAGAAGTAAACATACTTTTTGTGAAAAGAAACCCAGAGTCTTCAACTCCTGTGGGTAGGGTAAGGAATCTGCATAGAATTAACAGTAGACTCTTAATCAGAGTAAATCTGTTCCTCCCAGCTAATTCTTGATTTACTCTTATGGGAGAAGATAGGAAACGAAGTTGCATTTTGAATGATGATACCAATTATGTGAAGTCTACACATTAAGACTGGATGCACTGATAAACCTGGACTAACTAACAATTGCAATTTGATTATTAACAAATGGTCCAAAATCACCTGCCCAAGTATGGGCAGAAAAAAGGTGGGTACAACCTTAAAAGGCAGTCACTACAAAAAAAGGCTTTTTACTGAATTGAAAAGAGAACAATAAAAACTCACTTTCAACCTACTTAAATGATGGCATTTAATTTCTTTTCAAATAAGGAAGAGCAGAACTAAGCAGGTGTTAATAAACATTAAAATAATTTATTACAAGTATGCTTCTTTGTTTCCAAAATCACTATAGTAGTTTCTCTGATAAAATCTGATTTGAAAAGTATTAATTTACATTTATATTTTTATGATAGTAATGTGAGAACAAGCACTAACTTATATTTACTAGCCCATTTATATTATAAAGAATTATCCATTGTGTTTAAAGATAATGGTGATTAAGACAGGTCTAGGACAGAATCAAAAATTATTAAATAGCTACAAAGCACCCAATGATTATTCTCAAGGTGAAGCACCTAAGTCCTGGACTTGGTTTTCTTCTAATGATAATATATTATGTTGAGATGTTGACCTTTATTTATCCAATGACTCCTGGTTGGAAGTAAGAATTAAGTCCATGGCCAAAAATGAGAAAAATTTGGCCCTACAGCACTATTTAGTGACCAGAATGATATTGGCTACAACTCTCAGCACATTGGGGCTCATTTAAAGAAACTATCCTATATGTAAATGAGCATTTATGGTGAGTGTATGCAAGAGGGTGGTGCAAACAACATTAAAAATAATCATTAAAATATCATTAAACATCATTAAAAATGAATTTATTCAAAAACTGTTTTTATGGATTCAACTTCTTCATTGAATTCACACAGCCCAAGCCTATGAATGAACGCATAGGTAGATAGGTAATTTCTCAACTACCAAGAAACTCCTCCAATCCATTGATAACTCAGATTTGGGGGAAATTATTTCTGCTATTAACTTGCCATCAGACTTGCCAACTAGATTTTCCATCTCATCCGCACATCAACTTTTTATTTTTTAAAGCCAACTATATCAAATCTCATCTGTTTTCAGAATGCCATGAAGTCTCCACCATAATGATAGGCAAATTATTATATAGTTCATAAGAATTTTGTAAATGTGCTCAATTCCATATCTCCTCCATCTTTTCCTCACCCCCATAGCCCTAATCCAGCAACTAATCTTGAATTGATGCCTTTATCTTTTGTACACTCATATGTCTTATATTTATTCCTGTTTATTTTTTTTTCTTGTTGGAAACAGGTCATTTTTTTCTCATCAATCAAGAATTTTAGTGTTCATAACCTTCTCATCATGGATAAACCCTAACCTTACCACCTAAAATATTTTCTAATGTAAATATTACAGGTCTCAGAACAGAGCCCTATAGAGAGTTTCAGAGTTCTTAAGTGGCATTTTATTATGTACACCATCATCTGTAAACAATCAGGAAAACATAAAGGAGCAAAAAGTTAAGAATATACATATTATTGATCCTGCTTAAATTTAAGAAGCTAATATGTATGGACACAATACTTGCATTTTTATAATGATGAAGATGAATTTTTAAAATAACAGTTCCTTAATTAAAATCCCAACAAGACAGCATATTTGTAAATATTCAGATTTGAAATAATCAAAACAGTGAGACATACTTTCCCAATTTGCTTGCTATTTCATTTTTAGTATCTGAACTTTAGCAAAATTATGTGATGTGATTACTTGGACAACTTCCATGCTCTTAATATGCTGGTTTGATATAAAAATAAAATTCCTTTTTTTCAAAAATATGAACTATTATGTTTTCCTAATGATTTCACTGGCCAAAATACTTTTTCAGAACAATTTTATTTGCTGATGCTAATTTTCTTCCATCGCACATTTTATTCTAAATCTACTGTTTCTGAAGAAAACGGGTATTTTTATTTGAAGTATTACATAATGTTCAATAAAGTTAAAATGCATTCATTTTCATATGAAAATCAACTTAGTACTGTCTATTCTAGAATTATTCTTTGTACTCTATTTCAAAATGAATTCTCACACGTGTAATGAATCTGCCTCAGTATTAAGAATTCGTTTTGATTACTGAAATTATTTTAAAGATGTTATTGATAAATCATGATTTTCATTTTAATTTACGCAAAAAACTTTATGTCCCCAAAATATTTTATACTTAAGTCTTGGAGAAATACACATTTAGATTCTTTTCTCCACACCAGTATCTTCCTACTCAACTCAATGCAGTTTAGTAATCCTTTCTTTTTGTGAGGACATTTGCTAGGTTACAGAACATTAAAGAAGATCAAGATGTGGTGTTTTCCCTCATGAACCACTCATAAGCTCTAGGGGTGACAGACACATACATATACATGCAACAAACATGTTGTAATGCCAAATCACAAGGGGGTGAATGACATGCTCTGGGAGCATTTCTTGAGGAAGGGCCAGCAGGGTATGCAAGCAATGCAGTTTCACAGGGATACTCTTAGAAGACATTCTTGTGCCAGATTTAGTGCTCTACTGTCACCATCTTGAATTCCTATCATTTTTTAATAAAGAGCCCCACATTTTCATTTTGCACTGGGCTGGTCCTAAATATGAACTTGTGTGTATGACAACCAAGGGCAGATGGTGGACACTGGAGAAGTAGAGTAGCTCTAAGCTTCCCAGAATTGTTGATACTTGATTTTGGTCTTGAAGGTGAACTGGAATCCACAAAGAGATGAGGAGGAGAAGAGGCAAATATTCCAGAGAGAAGATATAGAACAAAGACATGAAAAAAAAAAAAAAACTTGCTTAAGAATAATAATTAGGGTCTCACATCAAGGCAAGATGAAGTTAAAAGAATAATTTGTAATCGGATTTCCAAGGGCCTTAAAGGCCTAGCTAGTAGGTTGGATTGTATTTATATAAAAGTGATAACTTGGGGCACCTGAGTGGCTCAGACAGTTAAGTGACCAGCTCTTGATTTCTGCTCAGGTCATGATCTCACAGTTCCTGGGATTGAGCCCCACGTCAGAGTCTCCCAGAGCCTGCTTGGGATTCTTACTTTCCCTTTCTCTCCACCCCTCCCACACAATTCCCCCACTTCTTTCTCTCTCTCTCAATAAATAAATAAACTTAAAAAAAGTGATGACTTTAAGCAAGGAAATGAAATGAAATGAAATGAAATGAAATGAAATGACATGACATGACATGACATGACATGACATGACATGACAGCTGGTGCCAGGGGTGAAGCCGTGGAGATAGACTAGAGCATGAAACCTCTGCTAGAACATAATGGCAGAAATCTAGATAAAATAGGATGACAGGTTGTAGACAGCAACGGAAGTGGGGATGAAGAGATGGATATGCAAACAGATATTCGAGGGCACACAGTGTTTTATAAACAGATCCCACTATCTGTCTTTCATCCTTGAAAGACAGCACATAAGATAATTTCATCAGGCCCACTGAAATGGACAAAAATGATAATATACTTGAAGAATACTACAATTTTTTTTGTTCAAAAGTTACTAATCATGTATAAATTAAAATGAGGCCACTGAAGCTTTATAGCAAAGGACTAGCAATTTTAACTAAAACCAAAAATGAAAAAGAATAAAAAATAAAATGCTGATCAAGAATCCATTAATCATACAAAATACAAACTATCTCTTCTGCACTCGTATACCTTTATCTATAGCACCAAATAAATCAACAAGCATACTATAAGGTCAAATTAAAGGCTGATATTAAAATGAGTTTGATATGATGGAATCAAATCAGTTGATTTATAATTTTTCATTTCTCATCTTATTCCTTTGAAATAGGAATATGATCATATTAAATAAGGAAATGACCCCTTTTATATGTCCCAGAGAAAATAAAAAATCTGTATTTTTCCAAATACAGATCTGAAGAGAGACACTGCATATTTTACTTTGGGCTAAAAAACTTAGTTGGAGGGGACATCTGGCTGGTTCAGTCGGTAGAGCTTGTGACTCTTGATCCCGGGGTCATGAGTTCAAATCCCACGTTGGGTGTAGAGCCTACTTAAAAAACAAAATCAAAAACAAAACTTACTTGGAAACTACTTAATATGACTTTTTAGATGGAATTTTTCTGATATTTAAAATTTTTTTTTTTACATTTATTTACTTTTGAGAAACAGAGTGAGACAAAGTGTGAGCGGGGGAGGGGCAGAGAGAGAAGGAGACAAAGAATCTGAAACAGGCTCCAGGCTCTGAGCAAATGGTCAGCACAGAGCCTGACATGGGGCTCGAACCCATGAACCATGAGATCATGACCTGAGCTGAAGTTGGACGCTCAACGTACTGAGCCACCCAGGCACCCCTTTCTGATATTTTTCAAATCAAACTATTATGCTTTCTTTTGTTTAATTTTATAGCTACCATGTAAAGAATGTGATAATTACAGAAGTATAATAATTACAAAATAATCTTTGCTGAAGGTATCAACAGCACATAGTGACTTTCACAATGTAATGGGATTTACAAGACATTCAAATCAGCAAGCTACTATCTCCTGAGTATTGTCCTTTACCAACTTCTTTTCTCTTTTTATAAATCAACTTCTTTTCAATCTTAAAATGCTGCTTATGATTGTTATTTTGTCAATCATTTTTATCAGGGTTCTTAAGTATTTTAAAAATGACTATAACTTATTCATAGCCAAACTGTATAGGTACTCTTTTGTAATATTAAGTCATCACCAAAATCTATAAAGTTTTGCCCTTTAGTAATAAAACGTTATTTATTTTTTTCAAGTTTATTTATTTTGAGAAAGAGAGAGAGAGAGGGAGGGGCAAAGAAAGAGAGAGAGAGAGAGAGAGAGGGAGAAACCCAAGCAGACTCTCGCTGTCAATGCAGAGCCCAAGGTGCAGCCCAATCCCCCGAGCTGTGAGACCATGATCTGAGCCGAAATCAAGAGTCAGGCGCTTAACTGACTGAGCCACCCAGGCACCCCTAAAAGGTGTTACTTTTTTAATTGCATGAATATCTCTCATCTATATGGAATTATAAATAGTCTGCTATAATATACCCCAAGACCACATTTGTCTATAGGGAGATAGACAAGAAGGAAAATAAAAAAAATAGTACCTGACTTCAACAAGCCTATAATTCTTGAATTTGAAAAAATTCTGTGTAGATAAATTAATGAATTGATTGGTTTTATTTTTTTTTAATATACTTCACCTTATGTATTCATTTCAAGGCCTTCCCTTCTTTGACATATTTCAAAGAAAAAGTTCCCCATAAATGGAAACACTGGAAGGAGTTGGAGGAGCCGCACAGAAAGACCCAAAGATAAGTGGGAACCAGAACTATGGAGTCTAAATGTGAATTGCAGGCATGAGGTAGTGTGTATGTGTGTGGTGAGTGGGATGGGAGTGTTACAAGAAAAATGGGTGGGAAAGTAAACAAGAGCTAATCATAAAGGATCTTGAAAGTCACACTAAGGGATTTAAATTTTTGAACCACTCATATCTGAAAGATATTGAATTGTTCAAATAACAAAACAATGTTTTGAATAAATATCATTTTAAGGGTGTCAGGTTGAAAAACACATGACAGAGTACTTAAAAAAGCCTTCTACATTTCTTTCCCTGCCTCTTCTTCCTATCAATTCTTATTAAAAAAATAGAATAAATGAATCCACTGGAATATCTGCAATACAAACAATTTCCTTAAAAATTATATTGGGTCTTGAGAGTCTTTGGAAGAAACTCTAAGCTGACTTCTGGGGTAAATGATGGAAAACTTAAAATATTTTTTAACCAGTCCGTATTAGAGCCGTTTATTGCACCGGAACAGGAATGAATCAAACAATTCCCCTAGACAGATATTTTAGATAAAAGTAAATAATTATATCCCTTTATTGATGGAGAAAAATGACTCTAAGAAGAGAGTGGTTTCAAGGCCACTGAAGTTAAGCAACATATACTTAGGTCACATACAAGGCTGGATCCTTGAAAACACATTAGATTTATTTCTAACTCTTCCTGCACTGGGAAAATCTGGCCAATAATAAATTCAGAATACACAGTAATAAAGAGCAGGAAAATAACATTAAAAATAAGTATCAATCCTTAAACTGTAACAGGAGGAATGTAGATGAGATATGAAAAAATAGTTCTTCCTCTCATTAGGGCAGTTAAACATTAGAATAGGTTATCAGGTAAAGTCTCTGTAGACTCTTCTCTTCAAGGTTTTTAACATCAGGGATGCAGCCATTTATCTTGAATCGTTAAGGTAAGTCCTGTCTGCAGGCAGGTGAAGGACTAAATGACCTCTGAATTCATAAGTCATAAGTTACTTGTTACCAGCCGCCCGATCCTAATCTTCAGGCAGGGTTTGTGTGGGATTTTTTTTTTTTTAATTCAGAAGTGACAATTAGCAATGTTACCTGCTACAAATTAAATATTTTCTAATTTTAACACATGAAGAAATTGTATTGAAAGTGTGTGGATCACAGATTAAGATCACCGTTTGTAAATATAGCCAGAATTAAGTTTTAGAGAAACTATCCCTTAGGTTCTAAAAGAATAAGCATTACAGAGACAATTTAAAATTTTGTCATTTGGGATGAGATTGGAAATACGAACAGGCATTTATGAGAAGAGTGCAGGAATGTTATTCTTGAATAGTATGATAAAATTTATATGAGAAATGTTTATGGTACTTTCTACATTGTGATTAATTTAAACAGATACTTAAATCTCTCCTTTCCTTCATTGCTCTCCATCTAGATCATGAAAAAGTTCAATCCTGTTAGGCACAGATGACTTCAAGGGAAATAAATTATGTTAATCAAAACAGCAAAGGATCAATAAACAAATGAGCACACAGCATAGATAGTGTCATTCCAAAAGGTACAAAGATTCATCTTACTCTGTTATCGTGATTCTATGTAACTCTTTCTCTTCATTTCTCACCTCTGGAAACTAAGCATTGTCATGCATGACAGGTAAAAAATAAAACGGTATTTTTAGTGCAACATATAAATTCTAAAGTGAACCATAACATCTTTACTTGAAGAAAGATGTAATATGTACACTGTGTGTACGTACTTTTTAATCATGTGAATATATGCTGCAAAATGGTTTTTTTTTTGAAAAAAACTTTTTCCTTAGAATTTCCATTTGAAAACTTTCTTTTTTTAAATAAAAATTTGTTTTAAAAAATGAAATGTGGACAATTAGACTGACACGTCATCAGGCAGTGATTATGTCTTGGTTATACAAACAACATTTCATAATACAGGTATTCGAAAAACTTCATTGTTAAAATGAAAGAACAGACCCAACTGCATTGCTTTAATGCAAGATTTTATAGGTTCAGAGAACAAAATGTGCAATAAACTCTATTGCATTGACCTTCCTCAGAAATAACACTTGTAAATATTTTTAGAACAAAATTTCCACAATTTGCAAATACGGCCTAAACTTAGGAAATGAATTTTTACCTATATTCAAAAGATACTCAAAGGCTGCTCCAAGTGAGATCATGTTGGTCCTTACATATCACAATTCTTACCATTTAAGGTAAACAAAAAATTTTTAATGAAAATGTTGCTTTGGTTTACAGCCAGAATAGAATAATAAATTATAATCTCCCTCTCTAAGTTAAAATAACACTTTATTTCAATAAATTTAATCAAAGTTAAATTACTTTTAAGAAGTTATGCCCTTTGCCCTCCAAAACCAACAAACCTTTCATACCATAGCAACCTTACAAATTTGTAATTTTTTACTGAGAAAAAATATAAATAATGCTTTGAGTAAAATTAAACTAAACACTTCATGCAAGGACACCATCAGTCATTGGATATATCTGGAGATCACCTACAAGTGATAAGAAAGTATATTCTGCCTTGTATTCATTATAGATTAGTAGAAGTTTTAATTTTCTGGGTTGCAATGTTTAATTGACAAAAACAAAAAGAACACAGTAAAGGACTCATGGCAGTGACCGGTCAGAGACTTAAGATTTCTTCTTTTCTTCTTCTTTTTTTTTCCCCTTTCTGTTTTGTAACCATGGTAAAACAATAGAAGTGAACTTTCCCTGAACTTTTCTCTTTAAAGGCCTGGGTCCACATTGACCCAGCAGGGCAAGCTGGAACCTGATACTATCAACCCGAGGGCTGCTAAAGCAATCAGGTTCAACAACAACCATATATGTTCCCTAATGTCATTTTGCCACAAAGCCAAAGCAAAAGCAAGCTATTTCTAGTAAAGAATGTCTTTCTATTGTTTCAGAGATTAATTCAATAGTCTAAACTTGCATAAAACATGGACTAAATGATAGACTACAGAAATATATTGCTGTTCTCTTATACTTATATCAATACCAAAGTTTATTTGTAGATAAGTCCCAATATTGCAAGAAAATAAAAGCTCCTAGAAGGATTATTAATGAACAGATGACTTAAATCTTTATTGTTTTAGGTTATCTTACATTTAACTAACTCATTTTGCATAATTCTCATGGTAACCTGTTTTAAAAGGTAACACTGCTTAAGAAATATTTTTCTTATTTTTCTACAGGCAATTAAGGTAAGAAAACATAATGTACTAAATCCACTAATTAAGATATTTGTTATTTCTAAAACCATAATACGATAAATAAGAATTAGTGGACTATAATAACACTATTTCCACCTCTTTTATTCAAAGGAGTGTTGGCATTTCTGTTCTAAATCCAGTTTTCAAAAATTTACAATTGTATAACAAATTATTTTTCAAAATTGTGAGTATATCCAGAAACAAGAGAGAAATATAATTTCTAATATTCACAAATAAGCATTTTGAAAATCATTCAGGTTCAGCCTTTCTCATCCCCTAATGTTAAATTACAGTATTAAAAAATTTAGTAAGGATGATGTAATAACAAGGAGAAGTTATTTCATCATTACATGACACGCTCTCAAATGTCTATATAAATACTTAAAATAAATAGCATGTATATCACGTATTAACTATTATCAATTACTTTCAGTTGCTAAGAGCAATGCTTAAATAGATGCTCAGTTATATGATTTCCTCCTGAATATATCCCCTATGGGCTTTATAGAACACTTTAATAGAAACAGTTTCAATGGTTCCAGTAGTAGCGATTGTATCACGTGGATGAGGTCTTTGTTATAGTTAACAATAGGTCGCAGCATATCAATAAGAAGGAACCAGAATTGTACCCAACACATAATAGGAGTTCAAAAAAATATTAACTCAGTGAAGAAATAGAGACAGTTCCAGAAAATCCAGGACATTAGCCACTATAAAAACAATTGTCCTTAAAATGGTAATTTTCCAGAATAATATAAAAAGATAGTCCTTTTTTGAAAAGTAAAACCATGTTTAAAACAACTTTTTTTTTTTTTTTGATACATCAGTTCAAGTAAGTCAATTATGAGTCACCATTCCCTTGGGTAGGTGTATGCATTTAGGTATAGTAGTATATATATTTTACAGATGGCTAGACTAAATACAGACAATAAGAGATCTTGTCCCAATTTATTAAATATATATGGGATTCCTTAGGAAAACACAAGTTTAATATTTCATCCAACTCTCCTTAGACTGACTTTCCAAGCAATAATATGAATAATATCACTAAATGTGCAGGTTTAAATCTAAATTGACTTTTAAGTCTGTCTTTAATACTTACAACAAATATATAGGGTATCAATGAGGGACATTAAAATTTAAAATGTGGACTATAACATAGAAGGGATAGAAAGAAGAACATGGAACCAAGAAATAAAATAGGCAGAGGAACTACCAGCCTAATGATTACCCAGCTTTTGAGGTTTTGATGGTGGGTTCATTGATTCTCTCTTCCCCCAGTTGGAGAACATAAGAAGGTAAGACTGAGTTTACTGATGAAGAAGGGAAAGTTAACATAACTGGGATACTCACTGTGTACCAGATGAGTAGTATATCTCATCGCACTTAAATTCCAACAGTCCTAGAAGGCAGATATTAATATCTCCATTTCTTAGATGAAAGCTGAGTGGCCCAACAACATGACTCATGAATTTCAGATCTTTGTGTCAGACCCATGTATCTCTGATTTCAAAGCCTGTGTTTATTCCATTATAACATGGTGCCTCTGAATAAGAGACAATAGATCATTTGGCCATGGATCAAAAGACAAAAGTTACCACTTAGTAGATGTGTAACCTTGGCAAGCCACTTAACGCTCGTTTGGAATCCACATATCCCCTTCATTAACATGTTCAAGGGATGTTAGAACAGATAAAATTTTTAAATCTGAAGTAAACTCGTCAAAGAAGCCAATATTATCATGACATGGCTAATAAGAATATGAACCGTGAAAGCAAAGGAACAAGATAATTCAGTGTGTTCTGTGATTTCTAAGAGTATATTCTCCCAATTTAAAAATGGGGTTTTCTAGGGGCGCCTGAGTGGTTCAGGTGGTTAAGGAACCAACCGTTGATTTCAATTTGGGCTCAGGTCATAATCTCATGATTTGGATTTGAGATCAAGCTCTGCTGCATCAGGCTCTGTGCTGACAGTGCAAAGCCTGCTTGGCTTTCTCTCTCCCTCTTTCTTTCCCTCCGCCACACATGTGTGCATGCATGCTCTCTGTCACTCAAAAGAAATACACATTTTTTAAAAATAGAGTTTCCTATATTTGTGCCACAATCTTCACCCCATTTCTACTTTAATGTTACTGTTCTTCCTCGTACCCTGCCTGATTTCACTCAGTAAAGGCATTATACAGGAATTTTAATAGCTGTCAATACCTACATGTTGGTGAATATGGAGTATATAAAGAAGACTATTTTCCCATGAGAAAAGGATATTCAGTAGGCTATATAAGGGACAACTTTTGGTCTAGTGGGAGAATTGATGGACTCCAAAGAATAAATTTCTTCGGTTGTTTTTTCATGAAAAGGCAACAAAAATTTTAGTTCTTAGACCTAAAAACTTGTACCTCATAATAATTTCTAGATCAGCTTAAAAATGAAATTGATGTCTACTTCATCAATGATTAAAACACACTTCTGGGAAATTGGAAATGGTGTTTTCCCCTTTCTCAAGGTCCAAACCCATCTTTCCATTGGTCTACAGAACATCTGGATAGTTCACAAGCACTTTAAATTCAACACGTTGAAATAAACTTCTTTCCTTTCACCCTAAACCTGCATTTCATTACCTACTGAAGCCCCTATATCTGTTAATAAACCACCATGTGTACCATCACCCAAAGCCCGATCCAGGGATCATCGTAATTCCTCCCTCTTCCTTTAGTATACTTTCTACTTCTCAACTCAACGGTCACCAGCTTCTATTGATGCTACCTATGATATTTCTCAATTCACTCTCTTCTTCAGTCACATTGCTTCTGCCTTATCTCAGACCCTTCCCCTTCTGTTCCTGTAGTGTACAGACCTAGATGTGGTCTACACAGTAATAGCATTCCAGCCCCTTCAGTGCACTCTGCAAATCTTCCAAAGCGCACCAAATTTCTTATCATAGCCTACAAGACCCTTTAAGATCTAATGCCTCAATTCCTTTCCAGTATAATATCTCAAAACTTTCCCACCCTCACTCAGTACCTAATTACTTTCATATATCCATGCTTTACAGATGCTAATCCTTCTGCCAGGAATGCCCTTTCCTTCAATTGTCCATAGGAGAAACCCTAGGCCAATTCACACCAATTTCTTCCCTAATCGCCCCACGTGCATGCATGTGGCTCACCAGCTTCCATCCACTTCCCAAATACCATGGACTCAATTATAATATTTTCCATGTTAATATAATAATCTATATATCATTTCTGACTAGTCACACAAAGCATTTGAATGCAATAACTATTTTCTATTTATTTCCATTTTTCCAGAATTTAACACAGTCTAGTTACTAGCAGGAAATTAATACTATATTTTCTGAATGAATTAACTGAAGAAGGAACAAAGCAATAATTTCAAAAAGTATATATTATGCATTAAGTTACTGGAAAAATAGTAAAATACAGTAACCATTTTTCTGGAAAGAACCATTCTTCATCAAATTAAGAGACAGAAAACATTAAGGATTTACCTAAAAAGATTATTTTATTGAATAATAAGTATATATGTAATGCCTACCATATTTAAAATATAAAATAAACGAAAGCAAAACAACACAGAATGTTATGTGCTACAAAAAAAATTTAGTTTAAAAACTCTTTTAACTGTCAATCAAATAATACAAAATATTAAGTCATCATTGCCCTTTAAAATCCTTTCAACAAGAATTCCCTAATTGTACTTTCACTTTATCTCACTGTACCAGTAAGTAAATAAATTAACAAAATAGCTTTTATCACACAGAATAACCTTTTAACTGAGGGATTATCTCTGGTTTATTTTTCATTTCTTTCACTGCAGATAGCAGTTCATGCCTCATTGATTAGTTTGCTAAGGTGGTGACCAGAAATGAAAACACAGTCTCCCAGATATTGCAAGGACCTGGGTGTGTAATCACCCACACGCACATGCACAAAAGCACAGAGCACCATACACACACACACACACACACACACACACATACACACACACACACACATTCATTCTACGCCTCTATGCCTGGCATTTAGTTTCTAAGAAACCAAAAGTCAAGTATTATAAATACTTCATTTCTATCTTCCCATGCTCACATATAACTCTGTCTCTGAGATTTACTTCTCACAAATACTTTTTTATGAAGTTGTACTTAAGTTTTTTATTTAACCGCTATTTAAACTGCTCATTTCAGGGCAACTTTCAGGGAAGAGGAATGTAAAGACAACAATCTAGTTTCCTCCAGATTCCTGCTGTTTCTGAATGTGGTGTTTGGTATGTCTTTGAATGCACCTACACTTGCGACTTGTCATATTGATCACTAAGCTCATCATTTCCAGTCAGATCTTTAGGTCGAACGTCCCTTTCCTTTATTCAGCCAAAAATATCTGAAATTATCAATGCAAAAGAAATTTAAACAAAAAGAAATCACAGAAACCAAGTATGACAGTAAGTGGTAGAGTAATCAGAACCAGGGGGAGTAAGCCATTCCGACCTGGCCTTCTGCCACTCAGGACTGTTGAATTCTGCGCCCTGATGTTTAAAAAAAAAAAAAAAAAAAAAAGTCATCGATCACCTAGCATACACCAGGAGAGAATAAACACAAGTTTGAAGAGTTCAAAACCCAGAACAAAAGAAGAGGAAAGAGATGATACAGACTCACATGACAAATGAACGCTTTGAAAAGAGATTAGAACAGAACAGAAATTTTAAAACATTTTACGAAGGGTAACTGAATAAAAGATTAAGTTTATTCTTTCCACTTCTGAGCTTAAAAATAAAATGAAGAGTATTTTGGCCAGACAGAAGGAAAAGAGTTACAACTTACTCGATTTATCAAGGATACTATAAAACAGACATTGGCATTGGTACAGGTCTTAGCTCATTCACTGCTGAGGACTCTTTCCAATCTGAAATTCTGTTACTCCCTTCACCATAGCCCACTCTCCATCTCCTAGTCCACTTGGCTATATATTCAAATCTATAGTTTCTTTTTTACTTCGTTTCCTATTTTTTTAATTGGGTGCTTGTTTCCTTAGGCTTTTATGTTACCCTGATAACTGGCTGTTCTGCCAAAATTCCCAAGGACTATCTCTCTTACCCATTTGCTTTTAGTATAAAGATCATCAGGCAAGATGATTTTAAGAAACAGCCAAAGCAATCTTTAGTTCAAGTCCTGCGTCTCCACTTAGCAGAGCTTTCTTTCTTGTTAATGATCTGCCCCTTCCCATTGATATTTAAACCCATCACCTCCCCATCCACACTTTTCAGTATTTTGCTTTCAACAAATCAACCAAACCCTGCAGAATTTAATTGATAATTAAGGTTAAAAGCTTAAATTATGAGCATTTGCATTTAAAAGAGGCTCCTTCTTCTGTGTGAATGCAACCTCTACCGCTATTTCTTAAGAAGAAAAATAAATGAAACCTTTGAAGGCCACCTTTGAAAGGTTGCCTTTGACCTAATATTAGAATGGCTTGCTTCATCATAGGATTTGGTACTCAAGGAACGTCACAGTTCCCATATCTTAGTGCACTGTCTCCACTCCTCTTCTTTAGGCCTTTCGGCCCCTTTACAAACTTCATACCCAAATTCTCACCAACTGATGATATCTGAGTTCATATTACAATTTCATGCATATATAAAAGACACACAAAAATTACTTGTTGCACTGGAGTTAAATGCATAGATATCTTCCAGAAGTCAAAACTGCCTGATATTTTCTGTTCTGTCCTCACATCCTCCACACTTCATATGTATTGTGCCATCATTGGTATTTTCCTCTTGGGTAAGGGAAGAGGTAATAGCTATCCTTCTATCAAAAACGGATTTAAAAAGTGACCACCCCAGGAAGCATCCCTGAATTATATTGACTGCTGCACCCTTATTTCTGTATTTGTCTTTGCTGCTTATTCATTCATTCAACATTTGCTAAAGTGTGTGTCCTGGGGAAGGTGCTGGGCAGAGAAAGACAAAAAATAAATAGATAAATAGGCTATTTAAAATGGTGCCTTTAGAGTAGACAGGAAAGACTTCTCTAAGAAAGTGAGGTTTGAATACTAGTATATTAATATATATTCCCAGCTATGGGACTAAAAGAGTAAAGTGTTCCAGCAAATGGATACTTGAATGCAAAGGACTTTACTTGGAACAACACTGGTCTGATCAGGAAACCACAGGAAAGCCAGTATAGACTAGAATCAGTATGTAGAGGGGAGAAGAGAAAGCGATAAACTCTGAGAGGCTGGCAGTATAAAAAGTTTGGGTTTCTATTGACCTATCAATAATATTTATTTGTGTGCTCTCTTATTAAGTCTTAAATCTTTTCCTCTGCACAGCACGCTTTTCCATTCTCCAAATATGATATATTCTCTCTCTCAGGCAAAAGACACACCTTGCTGCCCTATTTTCAGCCACAATGTCTAGTTCAAGGCTCAGCTCAAAATCATGTTTAACAAATGTGTTTGACTAAGTAAATTAGAATGTAATATAAATGGAAACCATTCATTTAAAATTCCAAAGCACTCCACAGTGTTTAAGTTTTCAGATTCTATAAAGAATACTATCTGTATTTTAATGAAATATGAATCCTTTGCCTGCTAACTACTCCTTGATGTAAGGATTACAGCACAGCCAAAGGTACATTATACAAATGTCTATATTTAGTCTTCCTTTGTCAATGCTTTGCTATCCATGTAAAAGATCAAGATCAACATAAAGGTAATAAAGTGATACATAATAGCACACGGTTATGTTCTCTGTACTTTACTTATCAGTTCTAAGATGTCTTTATCAAAAGGTTCACTTTCCTTCAGTAGTGACTTTATATCAGGCTGTTTCCCCCCACCACACCTGTCAGAATGTTCCTACACCCAGATAAATGTAACTGCTATTAGGTACTGAAAGGAAAATGTAAATCTGCTTTATATAATGTATTTCTCTTGATGATCCACAGCTACTTCCTGTTATAAATAACTGTACAGTGAATAATAATAGCAACACTGGTTGGAAAAACTAAGAAAAAGTAAACTATGGATATTTAAGAAACAAATCCACCACACACCCTCACATGATGAAAGTAAAACTTGATTTCCAAATTGGCGAGTGATAAAATATGATTTCACTCTAGTATAAATGTTCAGATATTAGGCCTGGTGCCCTTGTAATACATTTGCCTAATACCACAGTAAATTCTTTCATTGTTTTTCCCCAACTAGGATGACAACCATCTAACCTACATAATATTAAGCAGACATTTAGTTCCACTGATGTGAACAGCCAAGAGATTAATGCTGACAGAGCTAAATTACACAAGAGTCAAAAAATGTGATCCAACAATACAATTATAATTATCACTAGGGGAGGTAAAAGATGAACATATTTTCATCTACGAAGGGCTCTGTATTAAAGGGCCAAACACTTAAATGCCACTTACACTCATTTGGTAACTAGGGGTATTCCAAATTCTATAATTGTATGACTTTGCATAACATTAAAAGCAGCTTGGTATTAAAGGCTTCTTATATCAATTTTACAATTAAGGGTCAATCTCTGCTTTTCATTTTCAACCACTATTTCAAAGGAACCAAAATAATGACCAGAGTCATGTGAAGATTAAAAAAGAACTACTTACTTTCTCCCAATTTTGTTTCACTAAACCTGCAGTGCAAATTAATAATTTTTAACTTAGATTGCTATTTTGTGATATCTTAAAATAAGTCAGAAATTCTGACAAATTTTTCTTCTTTAATTTTTTTATAAAAAATACATAATATCTCCTTTAAGATTTTAGATTAAAGTTCTTAACAGTATATCAAAGCATTTTACTTATTGATGAGTATAATATAGACACTTAAGGTTATGAATATATACCTGAATGCTTTAATAATCCTTTTGAGCAGTGTATGTATTATAGCAATATTTATTATAGGGATAAAATTAGAAAATAAGCTCAAGCAATTATAAGCCTACACCTTTATTTTTACTCTAGTATATAAATCATTATTCTGAATAATTTCTATATTAGAAAGACTATTCCTTAGCAGTATGCAACCAGCATGTGCCATGTTCTATAAATGAGTTTCTATATTATATATATTTTATACATAGGGAACACAATTGGGATGAAATTGAGGAAACTATCTTCCTTTCAGCTTTTCTTAGTGACATGGTAGATGACATTACAAAGTTCAAACTTTTTGTTTTGTCTTCATCACGCTACATTCCTCCACCTTGAAGCTTGTTGAACCTGCTAATGAATGCAGACTTCCTATGGGGTTTTACATCTTTGGATAGAGAGATAAGATTGCTTGTTTCTTTATTTAAAAAAAAATAATTCATGAAACTCTATTCCCTTTTAATAACTACGAGATGGAATCCTTTATATGTAAAATTCCAATGGTTTCCCAATTGCAGCCTCTTGTGTCTAAATCATACTGAGCATCAAAGAAATCCTTTATTTAATAGTTTTCTTGATAGGAAATGGGTTGGAAGGGGCATATTCCTAGAAAAGTATCACTGTAAGAAGCATGGCTTATATCAATGTAAATATTTTCATTCATTTAAAATGATCTCCAAAACAAAGATACATCATTTTCTCATTTATCATTTCACCTTCTTAGAAACAATAGTTGTAAAAATGTTGATGGAGACTTGAAACTCCAGTCCTACAATATCATTCAGTTTCACAAGATGAGGAAAGAGGTTTGGATTTTGAGTTAGGAGTTACAAATTTCAGTGTTTGCTTGTTGCTGTGATCTGAAAGTTTCTGGCCTCAGTGCTTGCACCTATACAATGGATTTAAATATATTAGTTCCTGGTGTTCTCCAAGTGAGTAGTACGAATTTGAGGGTAGGGGCAGCAAAGAGTAGGAGGGTTCTGATCACCCTTCCCTCAATGCTTGGGTGCTGAGCTAGAGACAGAATAACTGCTATTTGGAGATTTTGTGAAGGAGTGACAGGATTGTATAAATGCTTCTGTAAATGGGAAAAGCTGAGAGCTCCCAGCTTTGTTTTCAACTTTTCCCACAGATTAGGGCATCAAAATCAGAGAAAAGCCATACATTTATCTATCTTAAATAAAATGAAAGCTACTCAGATGTCTTAGTAAACTTGATACCCCGAATATTGCTGTCATGCTTTAAGACAGAATTTCAGACAGCACAGATAAATAGGTATCTGAGCAGTAATGTTGAGAAGCTCTTTTGATGTTGACTTGCATTTGACACAGTAACTAAACTTGTAATCATTACTGAACAGAAGATTCCAATATTGATAGTTCTTTTTCACATATGGCATATAGATTTTGTTTTTAAGCAAGGTGTATTTGTTTAAATTTATTTGGTAACCCCACACCAGTCCTCCCTGTTATGTCACAATTTAAACGACAGATTTCTATTTTGAATTTTTTGTTTTCACTTTCCTTTCAGAATGTTTTGATGGGCAGGAACAATTCTTACATTCAAGTGAAGAGTCCTTTTGGCATTAAAAAAATATCTTGCATGCATTCACTCAGAAATAAAAATCCCTATCTAATGAGAACTATTTCAAACATCTTAATTTTCAATAGTAAAGGCAGCAAATATAGAAAGATTTGTAGCCTCAAAAAATTCTAAGGGGTTTATGACTGTATTTACCCTGTTTAGCTCAAATGAAAAGTAATTTGAAAACCTTCCCCCCAAAAACGATTCAAGTTTTCTAGACTTGGACAACTCCACCTGATGATCCTCAATGAGGCAAAACTTTTTGTTAAATGGTCTTTTCATGTATGGACCAATGTAATTACTTTTACAATGATTAAAATTAGTATATTAAATGCATGCCAATTTAAATCCCAAATTACTCCCACTGACCAACACAAAAGCTTGAAATCATCAAAATTTAAATAAAACCTGCTTGGTCACTTGCTGTTCAAAATAAGTTGGGAGCACATTTGAAATGCTGCACACACACCATATATTTCCTTTCTTAATTTTTTTCTTATTTTCCTAAGTAAATCAATTATTTCAAAGTCTGTTGAATAGACTATTAATTACCGATATCTAATAATATATGGAAAATTTTCTTTGTTTTAATAACAAATGAAACAAATTAACTACATTATGCCTGGAGTTTTAAACACAGAAAAAAATGTGAAAGAATTTGTAACTAAAATTCTACATGATTTATGGCCATTTTAATTTTTAAAAGAAAGTCTCAATTAGCTCCAATAAAGACCATATTAGAGGAATAAAAATCTTCATATGTTTGACAGTTTCAAACATTCGTCTTACAATTTTTTCTTCATCCATGAATCTTTATGTTACAATAAAGGTCAACCGAAACTAACTATAACTTCTGGATTAACAAAGGAACAATTCTCTCCAACAATTCCACCTGTAAATGGAGAACCTCTAGCAGGGGCTGTTACAACTGGCCAAGAACGCCAGGAGTGACCAAAACATATGCAGTCTATGTGTCCTATAAAAAGTATTTAAAAACAAAAATTTTGAAAATAACTTTGTGATGATTCGGAGATAAAATCAGTATAACAAAAAGGACTTGAACATTTTCCAGAAAAATCATAATACAAAGATTATCTCTGAAAACCATGTTTATACAAAGGCATCTTCATTGCTACAGCTGTAACTGTTTTGAGCAACGTAGCCTTTAAGAAAATGAAGCCAGATTCAGCTGAGTTTCAAAAAAAAGATGAAAAAGAAAGAAAATAAATATGAATTGACTTGAATATGAAATTCTAACTTTAAAACTCATCTTAGGAACCCTAATTTGATTGAAGCGTGCATTGGCCCCTTCTCTTATCCCACTGTATTATTTTACTTCTAATATATAAAGAAAAATACCTTTGTACCTTTGGCACATTCACAGAATAGTTGATCAAACTGCATAAATATAAACTATATAATGTAGTTAGAAACAGATGGAAATAAAAACTAAACATACAAATTCAGTACATTGTGACAATTTGCAACTCTATTGGCATTAAAGTACATATGATACAACATTACAGCAAAGTTGAAGTCAGTTAAATCTTGATGTTTTCTAAAATGTTTTTAAATATTTATTTTCTCCAGAAGTATTGTGACCTCTTATTTGCACATATAAATTTGACTTTGGTCAGTGAATGTTCTTTGTATAAATTGGTTAAGATAGAATTGATATTATCTATTAGAGAAATGAGCTCCTTAATTTATCACAATATTTAAGATGGCAATGGTCATTGAGATAAAGCAAAAATGTAGGTATTTTGCTTGGATATTGTTCTGAAAATAAATAGTATAAATTTAAAAATCGTTAAAGGAGACCTAAAGAAAGCGTGTTTATGCATGATGGGTTTTTAGAAAGTTTTATGATCTCTAACAGTTGTATTACATGTTTTTGTTCTGTTTTATATAGATATACTTTGTTCCACTAGGTATTTGCAAATATGGGTTATATTAGAGTGGTTTATCTTTTTGGATAATGAATTTCTTTGAGAACCTGTTGAAGGTTATATACCCTTCTAGTCAGTAAACATATGGTCATATGCCCAAAATTGGGCATGCAATGTCAAAGGGCTTCCAAGATACCCACACCCCAGAACCCCAGCTAGTCCAGGACTCTGTCATGTGTATGCCTCTATTCTACTTAGTGCATAACACACCTGCATACCTACACCACCTTAGGTGAATAAACTGTGTTTTCTCCCAGCTTTATTGACATATAATGTTATATAAATTTGATGGGTACAACTTAATTGGATATACATATATATTGTAAAATTATTATCATAATAAGGTTAATACATCCATCATCTCACATAGTTACCTCTGTGGAGGAGGGGGGGAAACTTAGGACCTACCTCTTAGCAATTTTCATGCATGGAATACAGTATTGTTAACTACGGTCACTATGCAGCACATTAGATCACCAGAATTTATTCATTTTATAAATGAATAAATGACAGTTTAATAAACTACACTTTGTTTCTGTTTTTGTTTTAGAGAGAGAGAGAGAGCACAAGCATGCGGGCACAAGGGCAGAGGGAGAAAGAGTGAAAGAGACAGAATCTTAAGCAGGTTCCATGCTCAGTGCAGAGTCTGACACGGGGCTCCAAGCCACCACCCAGGCTGGGATCATGATCTGAGCCGAAATCAGGAGTCCCACACTCCACCAACTGAGCCACCCAGGTGCCCTTGCAATTTAAATCTATGCAAGTTTATCTCACTTAGAGAAAAATGTGCATTTTTTTCAAATTATATTCACATAGATGCTTGTTGTATTACCGAGATAAAACTCAGAATACTACCTTTAGAGCTAAGAATTAAAAAAGCTGATCTAGTTGGAACAAATGAAGTACTAAAATGTAGGCTTAGTGGGATTTAACAAAATATTTTAAATGGAAGAAATGAAGGTCTGGATTCTGAGCACCAAATCATATGTGAATTTGAATCCAACTAAATGAAAACTTTCTAATTCTAAATGTAGATGTCTAACAGAAAAGTGAAATGGTATTTGTCATTAAATCTATAGTCAATGAAAAACTTTTATTTACATCCAAGGTATTAAAGTGAATTAAGGAAGTAACTATTGCACAGGAGTATACATCATTTAGGCCTAATTTTAGTATGCAATTCTCCTTATTAAATATCATGTATGAAATAGTCTGATTTATCATCTTATCCCATTAGATATTGTCTACAGAGGCATTTTTTTTTAACAAATGGTTAGGAAGACTTTATTTTAGTCAAATTAGATTTGATACTTTAAATGTTTATCTATCTAATATGATCTTTTATTAAACAACTCTTCAGCTCTAGTGTATTTTTTGGTAAAGTTTTAATAACTTTCCTGTAATTAAAAATAGCATATGATATCAGAGACCAGCAGTAATTAAAAGTAATCAAATTTAGTGAAATGTGTACAAAATAAAGAGATCTGTACATATTTGGTTAAGGAGCTCTCAACTGATCTGCTTTTTATGTAAAATGAAACAATGCTTATTATTAAAATAATAGGCTAAGTTCTTTGCCTTGTTTTCTGCTTTTGTAAAATGTATTGCTCGAGAAACAAGTCTTCAAAAAACAAGGCCTAAAAAAATCTACTACTCAGGGTGCCTTTGAGGATATTTAATTAAAATCTAATCCTGCATTCATTAAGGCTCACATAAATTAAGCTGTCATTCATAAGATTTATGGATTCTCATTTGCATATTGCATACAATTCATCAATTACTCAAGTATGAAAGGAGCACATTTCCCTTGGAGCTGCCTGCTACCCTGCCAACATTTGAAATGAGGGAAAGAGCAGGACTGTCAGGCATTCACACAAACTTTCTTCCAAATGTCTGCTCCTTGATTAATCTAATTTTCTAGATATTCCCTACAAGATACACCAACAGCCCTGGTGCATATTTCTATTATTTCTCCTGTCTTCATCACCAAAATCTTCTAGTCTTTGAATACTTCTTCATGTCTCAGTGATTATTATTTGTTTGCTAACAATATAGCATTGATGATTTCTTTTCATCAAAATGTGTTTGATGCACACAAGCAAATACAAAGAGGTAAGCTCTATGTTCGTTGATTTTTAGCATTAATACTTTGTTATCGATGATTGGTTTATATTATGTGTAATAAAAAGTTGAAAATGAGGAAATGCAAGGGCGAGAGAATATTAGTCTGGAACGTAGCTAGTATAAAACCTTAGGTTTTTAGAGAATTTCATTTAGCATTTCAGAAGACTCTAAAACAAAGCCACATAGTAAATCATTGATTCTATAGAATTCACTCAATCAGCTGTAGTTATATGCTACTGCACTTTTCACACGTCTAAGCAAAGTAGTAACCCAGATTAGTTTGTTTTCATTGTGCATAAAGCATACTGTGTTAATTCACTTGTCTTCTCTGGGGAGTAGATCTTAATTTCAGTGGCACAACTTGGAAGTAACAGTCCCTTCCAGACCATACTCTGGAAATCTTCCAACAGGCATGTGATCAGGTGTGGAATTTAATGCAAAACAGTCCTCATGGCCAGCACTTCTACAATTAAAATATATGAATGTATCAGCCCTCTCAAAAATTACTTCTCCTGAAAACGTACTGTCTCTTTTATGTCAATTAAATGGGAGAAAAATAGGAAGAAGTGCCTTTCATAAACATTAATTTTCCATGGAGTACATCTACTCCAGTACAATTCAATTTCAACATTTAGAAAATTTTATTTGGTACCAGGATGGACCTTATCTTACTGTGTAAATACCTGACAAAACTATGATCCTATCTATTTGTAAATGCTTACCTATTTAGAACCCAAAATTAGAATTCCCCAAATTAAAACCTAAACATCTCAGGTTAAGTGTTAAATTAGGAGAGCCACCTTTAGGCTGATGTGGTTAGCAAGGAGTCTAAGGAAATGAGTAAACGACTCTAAGGACTATACCAGCATAATCATCATTATTTTCACTTACAAAAACTGTGCTTCAAAAGAAAAAAAAAAAGGTACTCAGCAATAAAAATAATTGTCACTAACCCCTTACAAATCCATTTAACATGGGAGAAATAAACGCCTTTATAAATTTAATCAGAAAGATGAAATCATTAGCATGCTCAATTTATAAAGTGACTTTCACAACTGAAAGCAAACAACAGACCAGCTCATGCTTTGTATTCATTCAAGTTGGATGGTTCATCGTAATTCTCAGAGATCTGTGCCCGAGACACTCCTAGAGCACTGTCTGTCTTTTAACTCTTGCATTCTCTACATTTCAGTTTTCTCAGCATGAGCTGTCTGCTCTATTCCACCCAAGTAATGTGTAATAGAAAAAGAATTGTTCTAGTCTCTAATAATAAAGCTTATTTTATTTCTTCAATACAAACCACCTGTTCGGGTTTTGTTTTGTTACTGAGGGTTTTTTTCAACTATGTAAATTAAATATGATAATTAGCAACCTTACTCAATATAGCAGAAAATGAACGAAAATCATATGGAAGGCTTTATTTTCTTTATTTAGTCTTTCCTATAATTCACCTCAGATCGATAAAGGACTTCCAAGTAAAAGAATACAGAAAAGTCTAAGAGTAATGGACAAGAAGGGGCAGATTTACCAGATCACCTAGGGCACTTCACTTAAGTTGGAGATTCTGCATTAAACATTTGTATAGATGAAGTGAAATGGTTTCATGTCCCAGAGTGCAAATTTGGCTAGAATAAATTATTCCCAAAATGAACGCGCTTTCTTTTTCATACCCCTGTTTTGATTAATTATCAGGTCTAAACTGGCATTTCTTAACCAAACTCCACATTCTAGGCCACACATATGACAGAAAATACTGACAGATTAGAATGTCAAGAGGAACAGAAAAAATCTAGGTTGCGTAAAATTTCATTTCAAGCATGTAATTTTAGAAGATAATTATTTCAAAAGCCACACACAATAATGATTAAATAAGAAGACAGTCCTCCTCTTTAGGAAAATTAAATGTATTTTCAGGAAGGAAAGCATCAACATGGCAATGACCTTGACAAGAATCTTAGGTGACGATGGTCCATCACTTGTGATCAGGATTGATATCCATCAAATGAAGCCATCACAAAATTATTCCCATGCCAGCACACTGCTATTTGTGTTACATCACTTAATATTATTTAAATATTACTCAGGGCTTATGGAATCTATGCGAAACAATAGCAAGGCACAATGAGGGACATGGGGATAACAGAATGAAACTTTAGCACCAGTTGACAATAAAATAGGAACGTGCAAAGTCAATAGTGTATTTCCATAAGGTGATGAGGTTTTCAGTCACACTAGAAGAAGAACATTAGGTAATCAGTAATTCAACATACAACAAAAATTATAAAACTTCCTAAAATTGTTTACAACGCTTAAAGCAGGTTAAACCTGATGGGTATCTGAGTTCCAGAAACGTACACTCCTAATTCCACCTCATGTAAAACTGCTCTCATTTATTAGTGAATCCTAAATATAAGAATGCAGGGGGCACCTGGGTGGCTCAGTCAGTTAAGTATCTTACTTCGGCTCTGGTAATGATCTCGCAGTTCATGAGTTCAAGACCCGCATCGGGCTCTGTGCCCACAGCTCAGAGCCTGGAGCCTGTTTTGGATTCTGTGTCTCCCTCTCTCTCTGCTCCTCCCCTGCTCATGCTCTCTCTCTCTCTCTCAAGAATAAATAAACATAAACACAAATTTTAAAGAATGCATAATAAACATTTTATTGCTGGTCCTCTCAAAAATCATCTTACCAAATTATTCTGGATATGTGTATTATTTCTATAAAAGAATGTATAAGATCAAAGACACTTCATCGTGATACAGTGAGTGTTGATCAGCTTTACTAATTTTATAACAAGAAAAATAAAGCACCAAAAGGATAGAATTGTTCCAAAGGAGGGCAAAGGTCATTACGTGGGGTTATCAGCCTAGTGCATTCTGTACAAACCTGTACTTCAAGAAAAATCAAGTATTTAAACTATTTATATATTTCTTTTTCATAGGTTAAAATCTAAGTACATAAAAGCAATAAAACAATAAACACTTGTGTAAAATATATGTTCTTAATCACATGAAGAACAAGTCCTCTAATTCCAAATTAGCATAGCCCTATTATGGGCATGCAAAGCAAAAAAAAATCCATTCAGTCAAGAGATGTTTACTTTTCTTGCACAATGTTGTCTAATTAACATTTGTTCCTCTATGTATTGTCTGTTGTCTGTCTGTCTGTGTGTGTATATATATATATATATTATGCATCTATATGTATGTATGTATGTAAGGTTATCATAGAATAACCATCTTAGCTCATTGTAACTTTAACATCCAAATAATAGCCTCTGGTATCATAAACACTTGGGTTTAAAATATTGGGAAGTTATGAGAATAGATGCTCAATCCAACTGGATGCCCTTCTCTATGAAACTTAGTCCTGAATTCTCCCAAATTACATCTCTATACAAAGAAAAATATATGGCTTACATTTTTCAGAAGTTATTGTAAAGATCAAATAGAATAATTAATCTTAGCTCCTATAATTCCAAGGGGTCTTCTGAGATAATTTCATTACTGTTTCCCTTTTTCATGCTGCCTCCCTGAACTGTTAACTCATAATTAAGCATGTAGTCAACTACAATCTCCAAATAATTTTCACACGTAACATTGCTAAATAAATAATTTTCAACTCTTTCAATGCAGGGTCTAACATGTACCTCTATGAAATGTCTGTGACCTATATTTGATCTATATTCCAGCCTGCCAAGATTTTGGTGATCTTAATTCCATCAGTATCTACAGCTACTTACTGTAGATACAGTATTGAAAGTCTCTACCACCTTTTTCCCTCTACCTTCAATTTTTCATGAAATCTATCATCTCCACTTCAAAGGGTCTATCAAACCTATCCCTCCCATTCATTACCTCTTCCATTGCCCTAGTTCAACCTTTAGTTTAATTACCTCTCTTCTTCACTTAAAAAGCCATCATTTGGGTCCCTATTCCCTAGAGCAGAGGTCAAATTACAGTCTACAGGCCAAATATTACCTCCCTGTTTTGGTAAATACAGTTTTATTGGAACGGAGCCATACTCATTTGTTTACGTATTGTCTCTGGCTGTTTTCACACTACAACGACAAAGCTGCATAGTTGTGACCAAGACCATATGGCACACAAGGTCTATAATACCTATTTACCATCTAGGCCTCTACAGAAGCAGTCTACCAACCACTCCTCTATTAGATATCTCTAAATCCCTTAGCATGCACTAGAATATCTTTATGATCTGACCCCAAACTCCCATTCTATCATCTTCTCTTATCAACGTGTCCTCCTTGGTCCCACCTCCTATATATTTACTCTTATATCATTTCCTCTAACTGGAACTCCTCCCCCAATATCACTTCCAGAATAAATTTTAAACATATAGCAAGGTCCTCTAAAAAGAAATGATGTTCAGAAATAGTCAGTGAAGAATGATACACCATATATGCCTACGTTTTATTTTGCTTTAAATGGTTACTCTTATTTGATATGTTTATTCTTTAGATCCCCTGTGATAACTTTAACACCGCACTGGTACATATCAGGAGCTAGTGAAACTATTTTTTCACCAGCAAGTGACTTGGACAGAACTAGGCAGCAAGAGTTTTTTAAACATATAAATAAAGCCAAGTGGTAAGGGTGTCCCAATTACTTCCTAGGAGTAAGCTAGTCACTTTGAAGTTTTTAATAATAGGATGGCATTTTCTTAATGACAGCATTTTACAAAATTATACCTTTGTCATCATAAAGAATCCATATTCTTCTCTTAAAATGAATGTTTATATATAATACATGTCCATAAAATTCTTTCCTATAAGTCAAACAGAACACACCTATTAAAATTTGTTTTAAAAAATTAACTCTTTTGAATATCTATCCCTTCGTACCTGTCAAAGGTATTGCTCAGTTGGGAACCCATGGCCTGAAAGAGTTAATGTTCTGACTCACCAATCAGTTCCTTTATCCTTTAAGTAATCTAGACTCTGAAGAAAATAAGTCCCACTATTTTTACTTCCCATGAAGGAATCCATCTCAAAAATGTACATTCTGTTATAATATAACAAATCTTTTTTTATATATAACACAATAAAGTTAAAGTTTGCTTTAGATAGAGACAACGATTTAGCCACATTGCGCCTTACAGTAAGATTAAAGACATCCTGTATACCATTTTTGGCAGCTGTAAATGATTGCTGCTCATTTCATATCTCACTTTTTATTAAAAGGTCATATAAAATGCTTTAAAAATCTATCTTTGTGGTACTAGCCACCAGAAAGCACTCAGCTGCATCAACAGCAGTAAGTACAATGTCAGTAGAGTCATAGAAGTTTGCATGTATTTTCTAGACATCAAGCTCAAGCATCTTTGTGAATAGCCGTGGCTGTCTCCAATAACCAAATAATGATAATTATTGAAATAAAACCTACAGGAAGAGGAAATTATTGCCGAGGCTTTTGTGACTTGCCTTAAAAGAATAAATAATCTCTATGTCCAATTACACCAAACTTCGTTGAGTGTTCATTGAGTATGTGGTAGTATACCCCCTCAAAAGTACAAAAGTATAATGATAAAGGCCTTGAACACAGAGGCATTTTTATGGATGGAGTCGGAAAGACACATGGAAAAGCCTCGTAAGTTTAAGGAAAAAAAATTGATCACATTTAAGCAAATATAATGAGGGATTATAGATTGAAAACTCAGGTGAACATAGAACCTCATGATAGAAAAACAAACAAACAAACAAACAAAACAAGTGGAACATGGTCTGGTACATTTGAGAGGGTTAGAGAGTAAGAACATTAAGATAATTTTAATACATTCAAAGTGCATTGCTACTTCTATGAAATATGGAGTCAAATGAACATGAATGCTTACTCTTTTTTCAATAGTTAACCTAGACATATACATAGAATAGACAATCTTAACAATAGGATTGTATCAGTGACAGTATGTTTTCTTAATAGATCTGATGGGCATGAGTACCTTCATTCACTTAATACTTACTGAAATTTTATAATACATAATGTATTACATCTTACGTGTTCAGTTTTGTGGTACACGAAGTTGAATCAGACATGGGTCCTGTTTTATTAGCAGAGTAACTAAAATATAAAACATGTTTATGGATAACCATAATACCATTACGATGTGATAAATGATGTTTTTATAAGTTGATGAGAAAAAGCTGTAGGAGTTCAAAAGCAAGAACTAGTGGCTGTGAGAAACCTTCAGAATATTCTTAAAGGAGATGGCATGTGAGAGAGCTCTGGAATAGAGGAGAGACTTGCAAATGGAGAATAGGGCAGAGGCAGAGCAGAGTTGGGGAGAGGAGGTTCATTCCTGGCATAGGTACGAACACCAAAGGCATAAAAGAATAGTGAATATATCATTTAAATTGAAGTAAGAGATAAATCTAGGAATAGTTTGAAAACAACACGTAAAGAGCCTTAAAAAACAACAGATTGATCTTTAACTTTATAACCAGTCACATTTGGTTATTTATAATCAATAACTTTGAAGTAACTGTTCAAGGATTTTTTGGGGGGTTCATTTATTTTGCCATTGTTTGTTTTCAAACACAAATGGAGAAAGTTGTGTGCAAGGATATCATTTAGAAGATTCATTTTTCCTGAAATCTATGATGTCCCAAACTTGATCAACAATACTATAGGCTAGAGACAATAGAAAGGGTGAAGTTGAGAGAATATGAGCTGGAGAGGTAGAGAGATTATGATCAACAATGCAGATTAGTTTATATATTGAGGTTAAATGAGAAAAAAAAAGCCTCTTTATTAATAAAAACTTTAAGAGCCTGGTTGGCTGAAATCAAAGTGATCCCACTGGAAACAGGAGCAAAGATGAAAGTGAAGATAAATGTTGAATATATTTAGTGGTAGTGGAATTTATATGTGAAATTCAAGTAATTGGACATCTACTATTGGTGCTTAGGAGAGAGAAGGACATACATTTGGAAGTCATCTACACAGAGATAACAGCTCAAATCATGAATTCTTTAATACTTTAAGAAAGAGTGGCCCCTGAATACTGCAAGGTACTTGTGGTTTTCGACATAATTTCATCAGTAAGAGTAGTTCACTAGGGATGTGACTCTGCAATGAGAAATAATCTCTACAAACAGGGAGACATAAATCTCAACCTTGAGAGACACAGATAGAACAGTGTACTAAGGCAGGACGGAAAAAGAGTTTTGTCCCACACTATCTCCAATGTTAGCAGTCTGATAAAAAGACTACAAACAGTTCTTCAGCGGAAAAACATATTTATGATATTAGTTGAAGGATAAAAATGAGGGGAAAGGGGGATCAGAATGATGGCATGGAAACCAGTATAATGAAAATTTAAAAAGAAAGCTGCCAAATGCTGGAGGAAAAAAAAAAAAAAAAACTACAACAACCAGAAATGGTAAGAGGATAAGAAATGAGGTAATCTGGCAATTAGAATGTTGCTGGTTACTTTCAGAGTAAGTTGAGAAATTTCAGTAGAATTTTTGCGGAGTCTACACACAAGATGTTGTGGAGGATGTTAGAGATGGAAGATCACGAAAAGAAAAGATGAAATCATCAGGGCTTGAGGCATTAATAGTGTTTAAAGAAGATGAACCCATGTCTACAACAGCATTGTTCCAGTAGAAATATGCAACCGCCACCTGACCTTTTACATTTTTTTTAAATGTTTATTTATTTTTGAGACAGAGAGAGACAGAGCATGAATGGGAGAGGGGCAGAGAGAGAGGGAGACACAGAATCGGAAGCAGGCTCCAGGCTCCGAGCCAACAGCCCAGAGCCCGACGCGGGGCTCGAACTCATGGACCGTGAGATCATGACCTGAGCTGAAGTCGGACGCTTAACCGACTGAGCCACCCAGGCGCCCCACCTTTTACATTTTTTGGTAAACATCTTTAAAAATTTGAAGTTAAATTAATAACATATTTTATATAACTCAACATGTACAAAATATTGTTTTCAGCATGTAATTAATATGAAAATTATTGAGATATTTTACCTTATTTTTTCCCATTATCTTCTCCAAATTTCATTTGCACTCTACACTTACAGCATACCTGAATCTGGACTATTGATATTTCAAGTGTTCAGAAACCACAGGAGGGTAGTGGCCACTGTGCTGGGTAGGAAAGCTCTAGAAGAAGAGAGCTACATGCTAGGAAAGGCTTTTCAAGTTGTTGCTTGACTGCTAAGTTTGGTTAACTGGCCAATAAGTACTATTATGTATATATTTATTTTCTCTCTTTCTTGTCGTAAATACAAAAGAAAACAATGAGAAGGTGTTTGAATTGGGGATCACAGAATACTGTTTGAAATTCCCTTTGTAAGTAAGCAAGATTATTTGAAATGGGAACTTAAACTAAAACACTTTGAAGCTAATCACATGAGCTTTTAAAGATACAGTATAAAAGTTAAAAGTAGGAAATACTTCCAGGATTCCTGAAGTAAAAGACACATTATAAACAGAAGACTAAAATTGGTTTGAGAATTTCAAAATCATTCCTCATGGAATCATAATTATATCAACTTGTATAAATAAAAGGTCAAGAACTTTCTAAATAATTGCATCCAGACATTGTCTCATTAACTAGAATCCCACACGCAAAAGTAATTCAACATCTATCAGATTTATCCTTTGCTCACTCTGTTTTCTCAAGACTGATGAAGACAGCCAAATCACACATCTGGCATATCTTCTTCAAGCCATTTTTACTGCTACATCAAATAAGATGAATTCCAAATACTACACTTCTTACCAATCAAAAAAGAATTCACTATAAAACAAAACAAAGCAAAATTATATTATTTTAAGAATATTTTCCTTTATTTTAGCTTTTATTTTTTTTCTTATTTTAGAGAGAAAGAGCATGAGTGGGGGAGAGGGGCAGAGGTAGAGAGAAAGAGAATATTAAGCAGGCTCCATGCTCAGCATGGAGTCCAACTCGGGTCTCAATCCCATGACCCTGGGATCATGACCTGAGCTGAAATCAAGAGTCAGACACTCAACCAACTAAGCCACTCAGGCATCCCAAGAATATCTTCCTTTACAAAGTATGCTCACCATTTTTATTAGCAATTAAAACTAAACAATAGCATAGCATATGAAATGAAAAACTAGACACCTTAGAATATAGATACTGTTTTACAATTTAGAAAAATCACATGGAAAGAAACTTCAGCCTACTTAAAAAAATATGCCTCAGTAAAATTCTGATTTATTTATATTCACATGAATGTGCTTGAAAGAAAAAGTGTGCTTATGTTAGGACAATTCACATTGGCGGACCAACCATTCTTCAGAGCTGGATGACACAGACACAAGATGGCACCATCTGTGGATGAGATATAATTGTATGTGCTCCTGCTATATATATATATATATATATATATATATATATATATATAATATCTCCAGCAGTCACTTCTCAGTACCTCATAATTTCAAATTGAAACTTGCTGGAATTTCTACATTGATCATGTCATCATATGACAATACCATGTATAATGTGTAGTCATTTTTTACACTGAAAAACATAAATTAAAACATAGATTTGGGGGTGCCTGGGTGGCTCAGTGATCAGACTCTTGATTTTGGCTCAATTCATGATCTCATAGTGATGGGATTGAGCCCTGTGTGGAGTTCTGCACTGAGCATTGGAGCCCACTTGGGATTCTCTCTCTCCCTTTGTCTTTCCCTTTCCCCATCTCAAAATAAATAAATAAACATTAAAAAATAAAATATTGATTTGGATATTCTACTCAATATTTTCAAAATTCTTTCAAAATGAAAGCCGTTGCTACCTGCCATTTGTCTTTTATACTTAAATGAAGGATATTACTTCTTATTTCATAAGATTTTCTTGTAGAGTTGACTTGCTATGTATATTTTATCTTCCCACCTAAGCTCAAACAGGTTCATTGAAACAATGTCTATGGCGTATTTGACACAACCCTTCTATTGTACAGAGTACCAAGGCCTTCAATAATTGATTTTTGTTTTGATTACTGGAAGGAGAAAAATAGGTAAAATGCCCACAAAGAATTGTCTTATCTGGTGATGGTAAACAAGGACAGGCTGGCACAAAAGACACTGATCAAACAAGAATTTTCTTCATCTCCTCTACAAAAGGTCTTCAGTTCTGTCTATCATCATTAGGGGGAAGTTTTACAATAAAAAAAATACATATTAAAACACGGTATTGAGAGAAAATCCCACGATTTACTTGTTTACTCCATTTAATATTATATTTTCACTTTTCTGTTGAAGATAAAACTGTAACAAAATATTTCTCCAAAATGCTTGACAAAATTAGTGATGCATCTGAAAACATATCAGAGATTATTTTGCTGCTGAATTTGAAATGTGAGTTAATTCAGTTAAAATATTAAAATCTAGGAGTACCCGGCAGGCTCCGTCAGTTGAGCATCCCACCTCGGCTCAGATCATGATTTCATGGTTTGTGAGTTCGAGCCCTACATTGGGCTCTGGTTGACAGCTCAGAGCCTGAAGCCTCCTTCAGATTCTGTGTCTCCCTCTCTCTCTGCCCCTTCCCCACTCACACTCTGTCTTTCTCTCTAAAAAAATAAATTAAAAACATTAAAAATAAATAAATAAAATAAATTCAAATCTATAAAAATAAAATTATTGAACAGGTATAATGGATAAAGATGGAAACCAAATAATTATCTTTCCCAAATCCCTTTGGTAAATTAATGTTTCTTCCATTATTTTCTAGGCTACTCTGGCACAGAAGGAAAAAATAAGCCATCCGTCAAATAATGAAATAAGAAATAATTTCATCTTCCAGAAAACAACACCTATGTATAATCATTTAAAACATTAAAAAAATAATAATACTAATAACATAGCCCAATGGATCCACTGGAAACCAAGTTTTACTAATAATCTATGGAAATTCAACTACTAAAAAAAAAAAAAATCAGCATCTTCCTCAGTTAAGGTTCCAAGTATCAATGGTGATTACTAGCATTTTATTCTTTCTTCTCATCTCTCTGAATAGCATACTAATGTTGAAAGTGTAACATGCAGAGGCACCTGGGTGGCTCAGTTGGTTAACTGTCCAACTCTTGATTTTGGCTCACATCATGATCTCACGGTTCATGAGTTCAAGCCCCACATCAGGCTCTGCACTAACAGTGCAGAGCCTGCTTGGGATTCTCTCTCTCCTTCTCTCTCTCTGCCCCTCCGCCACTTGTGCATGAGCTCTCACACTCTCTCCCTCCCCCCACCCCAAATAAATACATTTTTTTAAAAATGTAACATGCAAAGTGTGCTAATCACTATCAAGCGAAAACTTTATTCATTTAACATGAGATATTCTCAAAATGTATTCATCATTTCAAAATTGAAACTCTATGCTTATAACATATACTCCCCTGTGAAAAAGATAAAAAGAGGAAAAATGCAAACAAATATTTTGTTTTTAGCTCCCTTGAGCAAATAGCTGATAATAAAAAAACAAAATATGTTTTATTATCAGTAAAGGTGCTATTTTCTCCTCTCTCTGGAATCACAAGCTCTTCCAAATGTCACCTTGGTTTGAATATCTCAATATAATTCCCTTCTTCATCTCATACTTCTTTTCTAAAAAGGTAAAAATATTGCAATCCTTTTTACCTCAAAACATTAGTATACAAAACTCTTAAATAAGCAAAATTTGCCTTTACTTTTTCTCTTGACCTTACTTAATATCTCCTCTCTAAAGATATTCTAATACTTTTTATTCCATGTGCTATTTCTCCAAAGATATTTACGGGGTTTATAGGAAAGTTCTACTTCTAAAGTCACATAACAAAGGTGAAAGCCAAAACACTGGCTTCTTGATTGGATAGCTCTTTAAATTAAATAACCATTATTGGGGCGCCTGGGTGGCTCAGTCGGTTAAGCGGTTAAGCAGCCGACTTCAGCTCAGGTCATGATCGCACAGTTTGTGGGTTCGAACCCCCTGTCAGGCTCTGTGCAGACAGCTCAGAATCTGGAGGCTGCTTTAGATTCTGTGTCTCCCTCTCTCTCTACCCTACCCCACTCGCACTCTGTGTCTCTCTTTCTCAAAAATAAATAAACATTAAAAAAATTTTAAATTCAATAACCATCACTGAAGTCCTGGTTTTTGCACAGTGGTGTGTTTGACAAAGTAGAAGAATGAGTTTTCAGTTGCATAGGGAACAGGACATGCATATCCATAAAACAGAAGTCAAACTAGAACACACAGCACACTGATCTCAGTGCCAAAATTACTGACCAACTTAGTGTCTTGTGAGTTTAAAAAGGACAGATCACTAAATGGAAGAGTAATCAGGGAATGCCTTTATGGACCCCCAAACAGATCAGGCTCTATGAAACAGATTGTAGATAAAAGCCAAGGCAGGACACACCAATAGAATTAAGACACAGTCATGGAAATCATAACAGTATATTTGAAACACAGGGACGAGATTGCCTGGCCTGCCTCAAGTCAAGGGTTGCTGTTAGGATTATTAAAAGCAAGGAGGCAGATTATGTTCCTATATGTTTCACTTTTTTGTACAATTCTCCCAAGACTTCTATGAGGTAGATATGTTCTTTCTTGCAGATAAGCGTATAAAGAGACTTTAAGCTTTTGCCCAACCCTCCTGACATGGTAAGTGGAAAAGCCCAGGTATGAAACTCATTTGGAAGATATTCTATGCCAGGTAACAGGGATGGGACTTGATTCCTTAGACAGTATGTATTTTCTAAATATCTTTAAACAGTTTTTATGACTTTATAAAATCAATAAGATTGATATGGGTATTTGATTTAAAACTCGTTTTCTAATATATTCATATTAGCAAAAGAGAAAATTATATTTAAGAGAAACTCTTTGAGTCTCCTTCAAATAAAATGAGTCAATCCTTATACAGTTCTATTTGTTACCATGTGATCTCAGCTTCTCCTAATTATGTCAGGAGTCAAACGGTTTACAGAAAGATTTTATCAAATTGATTGAAGCCCCAAACCCTGGAAACTAAAAGAGAAATATAACAACACAGCCACATGCCATTTTTTCCTACTTCTCACTTCCAAAGCTCAACAGCACAGAGGGACAGATAAGGTGTGAATGGAAAAATTTTACTATCCTGACATCTGGTGAAAATGTCACTTTACTGAAAGTATTGCACTTAATAAATTTATTTGTTGTGATGATAGATTCCCTCCAAGTAGTAGAAAAAGAAGCAATGGAAGGTTGAACTATTTAATAATTTTTAGAACATTTTTTAACATTTATTTATTTTTAAGACAGAAACAGAGTACAAGCAGGGAAGGGGCAGAGAGAGGGAGACACAGAATCCAAAGCAGGCTCAAGGCCCTGAGCTATCATCACAGAGCCCGACATGGGGCTCAAACCCACAAACCACAAGATCATGACCTGAGCCGAAGTCAGATGCTTAACCAACTGAGCCACCCAGGAGCCCCAAACTATTTAATAATTTGGAAATGATAATCTTGGGATAAACTAACCACCACATTATGTATTTTTTCTAGCAATTAAGTTTAGAAACTTGCAAAAGAATGAAGTACAGTATCCCAAACAAGGCATGGAAAACTCACCACCCTCTGCATCAGTTAGCTCATGGCTGATAAATTGTAAAAAAGACACAGACAAACTAGAAAGTATCCAATGAGGCGAAATCTCAGTGCTAAGACTGAGAAAACACTGAAAGAAGGGGTGATATCATGCCTGGAAGGCAGGGAAGCCAGAAGTAAGTTGTCTTTTCAAATGTCTAGAGGATCATGATACTGACGAGGGATCAATATGGCCTTCCAAACAGAAACAAGGAACAAAATAGACCCTTCCAATTTACTCAAGAAAGTAAGAACTCCTACAATGAATGTGACCGAACAGTAAGAATATGCTATTAAGAATGGTTTAACCACAGATTTAACAACTACCTTTGAAGAATGTTGTATGTGGGTGACGGCTAGGATTGAAATTTAAGTAAACTTTATGAAAACTATAAGTCAAATTTTATGTGATTTTATGAGAGCACACACAAAAAAGAAAGGGGTTTCTGTGGCTGTGTCAAATGAATGAAGCAGCACACTTTAAAAGTGTATGTAAACTCAAGCAAACTCCAGAATTTTTCTTTGATGTTCTAGCACTTTTGTCTGGGAGTCAACCAATTATATGAGCAATCAAACAGGTTTGGTTAAAAAACAAAAAAACAAAACAAAACAAAACTGTGCTTAGAATCAGAGTTTCATTGTATTTATTCGTTTACTTTTGGCAAATCAACATCTCTGAATCTCTTTTTTTTTAATATCTCAAGTAGCAATGACACCATGTGCATGATAGGCTGAGGTGAGTATCAAAATAATCTTATTTCAACTGTGTCTTTTTTGTTGTGAACTATGCGGTACTGAGTATCATGAAAGCTTGTTTTCATTGGCTTTATTTTGTTTTCAAAATAAGTTTCTGTCCGGTATTTCGTCCCAGAAATCTCTTAGTTATTAAAGAATTCATCTGTCCTACTTTAGTTTATCTCTTCTTTTCTCTTCGAGTTCTACTAGTGGTTCATTATCATGAGAACATATGTAATAGCTTCACAAATGCCTATGAAAAATGAATGTTTTGTAGTAGTGGCATCTCCAAAAGATAATTATCATACAAACTTCAGTATGCATGTCAGAAGATTTGACCTCCCAGCATCAAAGGGAAGAAAAGCAATAATTTCTTGCTACTTGGTGAATATGCAAATTGGATTATACTATCATAACATAAATCCTAATGGATGTCTAAATCGTAATGGCATGGCACAGAAGGCTAGATGAAACATAGCTTCATAGATTTCAAGTTTCCACCAACAAATCTGTTTCATCAGACGTGGCACCCAGATTAAGAAATAATTCAGTGTGGATCCTCCTGGAGAACCAATCACCAAGCAAGTACAAAATCATATAACAACCTTGTATAATTGTGCAACTGTGTGCTCAAAGGACAATGTTACAACGGGAGTGGTGCTTTAAAATTCACCAACCTGGGTGCAGCCATATTGGAATCTGCCATCAGGTAAACAAAACAAGGTTCCCACTTCCAAGGAAACTGGAGGGCTCTCTAGTGCAGGGAAAATGGGGAGGTTGCCATGTTCCTCTACCACATCTCAAAACATGAGTCATCCATACTTGTTAACAATGAAGACAATATCTTAAAAAATTGTTGTTACATCTAATAAGTGGCATTAAAGACAAGGGAGATTCTTCCAAAATGTGCATTGATAGAGAGGAAATTCATATGTAGGGATGGAAGAGAATGTAGATATTAAACCCTTCTGTTTATAGATGAGAAAGTAGAAGCTTATGAAGAGTACAAACTCAATCACATTTGGGTGCCGTCTGACTACTGATGAAGTGAGCTCACTTAACTGCTACAATTTTTTTAGAAACCCAGCACTAAAAATGGCATGATTATTACAATAGGATGAAATCCACTGCAAATATCCCCAAGTTGATCCAGTACAACCTTACATTAAGGACCTATTTGGAACTCTTATACCTCTGTAGCATCAACAACCCATTCCTGGCTGTGCCAATCTTCAGCACCTCAGATAAAACAAATGATAAAAGAAACCCATGATATCTGCACATTAGCTCTGTTATCTGATGAAGCCATTAAGTAGTTAGTGCCAGCCTTGATTGGTTGCTCACAGAACTTTATAAAAGTTTCTAGGTTCCTTCACAAGTTTAGTAAGACTTCTCAAATAGTCTAACTACAAGTGAAAACTATGTCAACTTATAGTCAATTGAGTTATTTAAATATATTTATTTAAGATACACTATGGGGTGCCTGGGTGGCTCAGTAGGTTAAGCGTTTGACTTCAGCTCAGGCCATGATCTCGTGGTTCATGAGTTCGAGACCCGCATCAGATTCTGTGCTGACAGCTCAGGGCCTGGAGCCTGCTTTGGCTTCTGTGTCTTCCTCTCTCTCCCTGCCCCTCCCCTGCTCACACTCTGTCTCTGTCTCTGTCTCTGTCTCTCTCTCTCTCAAAAATAGATAAACAATAAAAAAAATTTTTTTAAAGATACACCATAAATACAGTATAAATATTCTCCCCCAAAAAGATTCAGCTTGGTGGAGTACACACTTCTTTAGGAGCATGTATGAATTGACAAAGTTATGTATGCAACTATAAACAACCAGCTTGGCAGTTATATTTATATATTATATTAGCATATATGAATAGCTCTGACACTTGATATCTATTTTATACAAAATGAACAGTAACTAGCTTTTATAAGAAAACATTAAAAACAGTTCAAAACACAGCAATGAGGGTGAAAACTAAATTATCTAATTTAGTCAGCAGACTCTGTAGAATTAATAAATAAGAATTATTAAAAGCAAGCTGCCCTGAGCAAAAAAAAAAAAAAAAGTGCTTATGCCCAAGCTGGCCCACATGCAGTGATGCCCTCGGGCATGCTAGGACTTTCTTCAGGAAATGTTTGGTTTAGATAAATTCAGGAGCTATATTTACCTAGAGAATGTCTCTCCTGGGTCCATGGGAAGAAGCAGGGAAATCTGAGTTCTGCCTTCCAAACCTCATTTCCCTAGGGATTCTAATTGAATTATGTCCTAATGGGTTCTTGGATAACACTCTAGCAACTTTCTTAGAGCCAAGAGGCCCTAAGTACTTCAGGTAAGAATTTCAAGACCACCCTGGCCAACTCTCACATTCCTGAGGTGTCAGAAAGGGCTCGCCCAGTATGTGTATGATCTTGCCAGGTAAACAAACGAGCTATTCTGTGGAGAAGTGAAAAGTAATAGAAAGATCTTTTGGAGACAGCCTGGTGGCTTTCAACTGTAAAAAAAAAAAAAAAAAAAAAAAAAAAAACCTAAGTAAACTGAGGATACCTTTGCCATCCAAAGTCAACTTCAAATTTATTACTAACCGGCTAACTTTACACATGCACTGGTACAGATTAGCCTGAGTAAACCATATTCCATTAATGGGATCCAAAAAAAAAAAAAAAAAGCCGTAAAACAATGTTGAAGTGGAAAAACAAAATATACACTGAAGGTGGGTAACAGTGTCATCATTCAGCAAAGAGTGGTAAGAAACATTACTTAAGACAAAGAAAACAGCGTGGAAGACAACTTTGAGACAATACAGTGACGTTCATAAGGCCAGAACTTGATCGCCATGAATAGCAGCTAAAGGATGTTAGAGATGAAAGGGTACTTGAGGATCATTCTAAACGTGAAGAAAGAAAAGCCCAGCCCCTTAGTTTTTTGTTTTTGCTTTTTTTTAATGTTTTATTTATTTTTTGAGAGAGCGCAAGTTGGGGAGGGGCAGAGAGAGAGAAAGAAAGGATCAGAGCAGGTTCTGCACTGACAGGTTGACAGCAGTGAGCCTAATGTGGAGCTGGAACTCACTAACCGTAAGATCACGACCTGAGCCGAGGTCAGAAGCTCAACTGACTGAGCCACCCAGGCCCCCTCCAGCCCCTTAGTTTTTAAATAGGGAAATCTACTTAGAAAAAAATCAGTAGGACAGTCTGCTTACCCCATTAGAATGATATTCCTGGTGCTTGCTTTCCCGACCATCCCCAGTATGTTCTTCACCATTGGCATGAGCCTGGGAGCTCCGCTGAATAAAAATCAACAGATTTTCTCCATGTACTGCTATAGCATCTCCCACTCCCAAATCCTTGATGTCTCTGTCCTGTGTGAACTGATTGGAAATATGCTTCCTGAATTTTCAAAGAGCAGTGTGCCTTTTTATTAGCTCAGACAATAATGCAAGCACTTCAAAAACGCATGGGACATTTTCTTGACCGATGTATAATTCTTCATAGCATCAATAAATTCTCTAATTCATCTCTATTTCACCAGAAACATGAAAATTACACGGGCAAAACAGAATATCTAATCATTTAAAATATTTTTTTCTCTGCTCACCACTCCAAAATCCAAACACCTACATGCTGTGAAAAATATCGAGATTGTAATTTGCTTAGCTAAAAATGTGCAATGACTAGTTTCTATTTAATATATAATTTTAGAACTCTGTAGATTTTGTTTGGGAATTTGTTAAGAAAAGGTTGAATACATCAAGTAAAGGCTATGTGAACACATCAAATGAATGATAGGACATTCTGCAAATGCCAGCACTTACCCCAGAACCTAGCACAGAGTAAGCCCTCAATCAATAGAAACTATTATTAGTATTAACTTTTTGAAAAATTCCTCATGTGTCATTCTCTCACATGAGAGCATTCCAAGAAGGTTCTTTAAAAGGAATCACTCCTCAGATTTAAAACATGACGCAATGATGAAATGTAAATATTGTTGAAAGGAACAACATGTGGGAAACTGTTAGTCATCTATACCATTCTTGGAATCCAACTAGAGGCCAAAGTTTCTTTTTTTTTTTTTTTAATTTTTTTCAACGTTTTTTATTTATTTTTGGGACAGAGAGAGACAGAGCATGAACGGGGGAGGGGCAGAGAGAGAGGGAGACACAGAATCGGAAACAGGCTCCAGGCTCCGAGCCATCAGCCCAGAGCCTGACGCGGGGCTCGAACTCACGGACCGCAAGATCGTGACCTGGCTGAAGTCAGACGCTTAACCGACTGCGCCACCTAGGCGCCCCAAGAGGCCAAAGTTTCACAAACATTACCTCTAAGCCTCACAACAACTCAACATCACAGTCATTATAGTCTTCTTTTTAAAAACAAGCACCATGAGGATGAGAAGTAAGAGGTAAATAAGTGGAGAGCTGAGGATTTGGAGACTACATGGCTTTCCCAGCATGGTCTTTCCACAGGGAGTCACACTCCGAGGGCCCAGCATTTGGTTTAATGTTCTGTTGCTGCCATCTTGAAATGATTAATAATCTTTGAACACAGGTCCCCATATTTTGATTTTGCACTGGGACCTGCAAATTATGTCACTAGTCCTGTCCTTTCACTATACCAAGTTGTTTTCCTAAATCGAAATACAATCAGACCATTTTCTGAGCAGAGGAAGAAAATTCACAGAATGCAAGGGGTAGAAGGATGATGAGAGAGTGTTGGAAATAGCCAACTGGAAGACAAAAATAAACACCTTCCCCTATTATGCTTTCTAGCAGCTACGTATGGAAACACCTTCTTTGTGTGAGGAACTTTGTTGGGTATGAATACCATGTAGAATTCATGAATTAGGTCATATTCCCTCTCACTCCTGCTTTCCCCTATGCTCTTCCTCTGCCTGCAACACTCAGCTCCTTCCTCTCCTTCCTACTGTCCACTCATTCTCAGAGTCTACATTCAGTCATCTGCTCCAGGAAACTTTCCCTGATTTACCAGGCCTTCCTGGGACACCCTGTCATTGCATGCCACTAGCAATCATTTACACCATCGTGTAATAATTACTTCTTTTCGGGGTGCCTAGGTGGCTCAGTCAGTTAAGCATCCGACTTCAGCTCAGGTCATCTCACAGTTCGTGGGTTCGAGTCCCACGTCAGGACTCTGTGCTGACAGCTCAGAGCCTGGCGCCTGCCTCAGATTCTGTGTCTCCTTCTCTCTCTGCCCCTCCCCTGCTCTCTCGCTCTCTCTCAAAGATAAATAAATATTTAAAAAATTTAAAAATTAGTAATAATTATTTCCTTTTGATTGTCTTTCTAATCCATGGGCTGAGGGACTGTACCTTACATTGCTGCAACGCCACACCTATGTTTGTTTAATTAATAAATGCATGCATAAATGAGTGCATGAAAAAGGGATTGATGATCTAAACAAAAACATTTCAAGGAAATGGACCACTTAATAGCACTTGAATGTACTATTTTAACACGTGTCTTAACTGGACTTCATTAGAAAAATAATTGTTTAATTTTGCTACAAAATGAAAATTGTTTAGAATTCAACAGTTAAATACTAAATTAGGAAATAAAAGCACTGTTTAATTTAATCTTTCTCACTATTATTTGCATGGCTTTTTCATATTTTTAGTAATCAGTAAAATGTAAATTGATTTTAAACCAAGAATAAAAGAAATATCCTGAAAAAATGTTGTTTGATATTTCTACACTATTTACTTTTAAGAATTCAATCATTACAATAAGAAAACAGCAATATGTAGTTTACATAATTAGCTCTTGTAATAATTAGGGGAAGGGGTGGGAGTCATCAATGAAACGCACACATTGCTGTCCAAGTTAAACCAGGAATTCCTAATGACTAACATTAATTGAAAAAAGGCGGCTCAAAAAAAAATCTATGTGAAACATTAAACAAAGTTATCTGATGTTTATGTTTTTCTCCTTTAATAATTAATGGAATGTAAATAGTCAGGGGAGGCTACAGTTTTGCATTGTAACTAACCACCATTATAAATGGCAGTCAGATGTTTACATAATACCCAGAACCCTTCTGTATGGAAGGAGGTTACAAATCTGCCCCTTTTCCCTGTTCAAAGTCAAAAATAATGGTGCCTGATCCCCAGAGCATTCACTGCAAGAACTGTTTGCATATTCAGTTATTGTTTCTGCTGCGTCAGTCATCTGTTGAAGTTCACTCTAATGTGGCCCTGATCAATTCTGCCAGCTGTGCTTAAGTGCTGTTTACTATAATAACATCACACTGCATTCTTATTTGGCAACAACAGCTATGACAGCACCTAAATGCATTGAGAAGCCAAGATTTTTATCATGTACACAGATCAAATTGAAACTATTTACAGAGGACAGTGATGTTCTATTTCTGTCCATTCTAGTGAATACCAAGAGCGTAATAATGGCTTTGCCAAAAGCATTACTATCCTGCCCTTTCTAATAAGTGAAGAGCCTGTTGATCTAAATCCTCAATAGGATATAAAAATTATTTTCTGATTGTATACCTTATAATCTTGACCTTATAATCTTAAACATGCTGATTGACTTGAAATAAATAGACCCCTACCTCCAACATATCCTGATATGAGGTGTAGTGTGTGTAAATTACCTAAAAATAATTTCTTCTCAAAAGACCGAGCAGCCAAAACAGTAAAGGTGAAAGTTAAAAGGCAAACACAAATACAATCTTATAACAACAGATCAGGTCAACAAAATATTAAATATTATGCTCTGTCACCTGTTATAATAGTACATTTCATCTCATGTTAAGCAACAAGGCAAACTAAGCCAAGTATGTCACTAGGACGAACAATCAGCATTTCTACACAAAACTTACACAGTCATCGTGATCAACATTTGTTACTGTTTTGCCACTTTATATTTAAAGACTTTATAAGTGAACTCTACATTTGCATGACATCAAATTTAGTGTTGTTTATTGTGATTTTAAAAATCTCATTCTTGTTTAGGTGATTCCTTCATCGTTTCCTTTATAACACATATGATATAAATAAAACTACTGGCTACGGAAAGAACAAAGTCACTGAAATGCCATCTTCTCAGAGGTTTTAATCTTCCTAAAGCAATAGCAAATAAGTGGACATTTTTAAGAATAGCATAGAAAACATATGGATAACTCTTAATATAAATTCATGTCATAGCTCATAAAGGCTCTGAAGGCTCCTTCTGAGCTATTATGGTGCATGCTGTGAATGTGTATTAACGTCAGTGCCCGATCATATGTTAAGTACATAATATTCGCATATTTAGTTCTATTCAAATGCCAATTTTAAAATATACTTTTTCTGAAGTCTTGGTTTCTAGTAGCCGTAATTTTTACATTAGCATCTATCAAAATAGTCACCTACTTTGACATTATTCAGCCTTTAAAATTATATTTGAACTCCCGCAAACTAGGAAACTATCTCTTTCTTTTCGTGCGCAGTCACTTAGCTACAGCCGAGTGAGAATTTTAGGAACTTATCTTTCTAAAGATGCTCAACACTTTATACATTTTATATTAACACTCTTTAGTAGATAATAATTATGTCCCCAAACAAAATCTTTCATTCCTGCTTCTTGTAGAAAACATGACATTCTATTACAATCATCAGGTTGCCAGCAAGAATCCAAAACAAAAATAATTCATTCAAACTCTTTAATCTAGTCATTGAAGATTGACAGTATCTTTTTATACTTTTGAAAGCTCTTTTAACATTAACTGATATTTTAGTGTGGGAAGAAACTAAAAGCTTTCTACATATAAAAGTTCATCTTTTACCTCCTCACCACCATCAGATAAAAGCATAAGGGGCTTGAAGCCACACTCAGATATACTGGTCCCATAGGAATGAACCCAGTGCATCATGAGTGCAGGGACAGGCAGCAAGTGTGAGCACTGACTTAGAAAAAGAGTCATGTTATCCCAGTAAGACAAGCTAGAGAACAGTTACATGTGACCTATTAATACTACTATGCATGGGATAATAGGAAGGCCTTCTTGTTACTCAAGATGAAGGTAGCCTGGCTAGAAAAATAAGCAAACCATTGCAAATATTGTAGTGACTGTCCTGTGAATGGATTGCCACACCAAATGACAGAACTCTCTCAATTCCACTTTCCAATAACTCCAAGGCACTCGGGATGTGACAGCATGATGAATACCACAACAGACAGCTCCAATATGGTACCATTTTACCAGATCAATATCTCGCTGCAATATAAGAAAAAAGGAGCTGATATTAGTCTACACAGTGTATTACAGATGAGGTACATTTCTTCTTACTGCACTCATGCTGAACCAAAGCAATAATTCATAGATCCCTTAAAAGGTTCCTGCACCACCACATGCAAAAAAAAAAGCTAATCTTTATTTTAACATCTGCTGGAAGATGTTATAGCTTAAAGCAATAGGTATGCAAGTTTTTTTAAAATGTCTCTCTTTATCATTTTATCTAGATACGGGAATAGCAAAGTATATCCAAAATCTGAAACAACACAAACATTCATAGATTGCTGACATTGTTCTATCATCAGGATAAAGAAAACTGTACTCAATATTTTACTACAAAGCTACCTTAATCCCTCCGCAAGTAGAAGCCATAGAACTTTCCACATTTGGGGTGTATGAAAGATAATCAATTCTCCATTATCTGTGATGGTTTATTCTTTTTCGGATTATTCCATATTTCCTTTTCAAAACCAAAGTCACCATGATCAAGTACTCATACTTAGCAAGACCCACAGAATAGGAAGCTGCCAAGAGTTCTTACCTACTGTACAAAGAATATTAGTTGCTAAGTGTACAAATCATTGAAAGTAATGCAAATAATTCTAATGACAGAGTCAAAATATAAATGATGGAGTGTTTTGTTGTTTTAAAATATTCTAATTTGTTCAAACCACAAGTACAAGGAGAAGTCAGAATAACAGATCATGCTAAATCCAAAGCCACCTAATTCAGACTTAATTTGACTCATGATTATCTTCTTTAATCCACTCTATTCATCATCTACTGGAGTGTTTTTCCTTTTCCTCATTTTCTCTCTTTTTTTTTTTCATAACCTGTTTCAGTAAAATAAATATTTACTTCCTGAAACAAAGTTCTATTAAATTAAAACTGTTCTATTAATGCTTTGCAGAGGAACTTAGCAGCCAGCTCACCTGAGTCCTGCTTCCTTTCCAATCATGCCCATTTCCGTTCTGGCACCACCCAAAGATCCTAATATAGAGATCCTCAATCAACATTTCTGAAAATCTGACGCTGGCTTCTGCCAGTCTCCTGCCCAACTGCTGGTAATAGTTGACCCCCACTTACCTCCCTCACTGCCACTCACTGAAGTGTCTGCACTGTGCTAGTGAAGTCTGTGACATATAGGAGTTAATACTTCACAAAGCTATGACTACTCCCAATATTTTCTATTGTTGCCAACCTGAACCGTGAAGTAGGTCAGCACTAAGAGTTTTGTTTTATAGATAAGGAAAATGAGGTTTCAGAGGTTAAATGTCTTAGCCCATTGACCCAACAGCTGTCAGAATTTAGTAACCATTCTCTGGGCCAGTGCTTTCCAGCCCAGATTTTGTAATACCCCAGGGTGTCTCACATTTCCTAAAGCATTTCATGAAATTCTCAAAAAACATTCAATTAAAGACAAATATAGGCCAAATTATGTATTTTAGACATGACCAGGAGAAACGGCACAAATATATAGTGCATCACAACTTGGTAAAGCATGGAAAACTGGGCTGTCTGGTAGTCCACTGCAAGCCAGGCAAGTCTTAGGAACAAGATAAAAACAGAGAGGTGTAATAATAAGACAAGCACGTTACCAGTCATTAAATATCATCTCATCTTTTGCACACATCACATTTAATACAATTACATTTTTATTCAGGAGAAGGGCAAAAATATAAGGAAATAATAATCATAAAATACTGTTGTCTCTTGATCTGCTCTTTGAAAATCAGCAAGAAAACTGATTAACTTTGTCTATGGGTTTTGTTTTATCATCTTCAAGGTAATTATACAGACTGAAAGGTTGCCTAGAAACGCTTGACTTGGCTAATATTGAGAAAGGGTATTCAACAGAGTTACCACTAATATTTATCTCCCCAGTTCATGTAGCTTATTTCTTTAAAGCAGACATCAATCAACTGTGGCATAACAAGAAAGATATGTTTATTTTATGGACATTTATTAAAATACCACACATGAGTGAGGACACAGAAAGATACTTGAAACACTAAAGCTGTTCCATAGTTAGATGCTTCAACGTGGATCCTCATCATAACAGCAATGCTAATCAAAGGATATTAAAATTAGCCATTTCACAGGAATTGTACTCCTCAAACTTACCTTGCCACATCAGGAGGTAGACCAAACAGGTATTAAACTGGTTACTCTGACCAAAGCTAGCAATAAATCTTAACTCTCTTCTTTTTGCTGTGGAGGCAACTGAGGCCCAGAAGTGCAAATCATGTGCCCAAGGTCACAATGTTAGTGTCAAAGGTGGGAAGATCTCCAAGTTAGGCCCAATTTGTCCCATTTTACCAATGGTACCCTTGAGGTTCAGAGACATTCCAGGGCTACTGAGAAGTAGAACTTGGGCTAGAATGCATGTATTCTAACTTTCAATTTGGTAGATGAAGAGGAACTCTCGTAGCCATCCATTTCTACACATGTATCGTTCAAAATATGAGATACTTCACTCCTCAAATTAATGTCTAAGAATAGAGACAAACTTGTATATTCAGTCTTCAAATTCAATTAAGGCTGTCCCTTGACTACTTCCTCCTTTCAAATGAATCTCAAAAGTGTTTATTTTAATCATAGCATTAGAAACAAATACATACAAACCCCTACTGTTTAAATTATTATGCCAGGACAAAAGAACACAATATAATACTCACTACAGATAACTAATTCGTTAGTTGAGTAGGAGGCAAAACATTTAAAAATTCTAAATATTAAAGAAAAATGTTAAATTCTTTTAATTCAAAAAACCTAAAATGCCTAAAATAAGATATTTAACAGTGTCCTTGGACCTCATTTACTTTCTATTTCCTACTACTTCAGGGTTCTGAGAGTTGAACATACACCTCTATCATTAGTCATCAGGTTTGAACTTTTTCAGAATACTGACAGGCATTAGATTCTGGTTCAGGGTTGGTTTTGCAAACAACGGAAATTTTTTTTTTTTATTTTGAAAGATAGTATTAAAAGTTGAATAGCCACTATGTCCTACACACTGTATTAGGAATCAAAGAAATAAAGGTCAAGATAAAGAAAAGGTCCCTCTAAGTGGATGAACTCACAGTCTAATAAGGAAGACTGATATGAAAAGAGATAATTATAGTACAAAGCACTTAGCTTTAGGGTAGAAACAGAAATGAAGAACTTCAGAAGTACAGTATATTTAACAGAAAAATCTGAACTCCATGACTGGTTTTCTTCTTTTTTTTTTTTAATTTTTTTATGTTTATTTATTTTTGAGAGAGAGAAACAGAGCACGAGTGGGGGAGGGGCAGAGAGTCAGGAAGACACAGAATCTGAAGCAGGCTCCAGGCTCTGAGCTGTCAGCACAGAGCCCAATGCGGGGCTTGAACCCAGGAACCTAGAGTTCATGACCTAGGCTGAAGTCAGAAGCCTAACAGACTGGACCACTCAGGCGTCCCTCCATGACTGGTTTTCTAAAATAAATAAATAATCATAACTTTCAGAGCATATTTATAAAGTTTGCTTTAAACTAAGAATGACCAAATATCTGATTATCATAGAAATGTCAGATTCACGTACATGCTCGCATGCCTGCTTTCCACCTGTGAGAATGACACAGTGAATTTGAAGGATCAGGGGAAATAATGGCTCACATTTCATATTTGTAACAAAAAATTCATACACTGCTGCTGTCTGATTACTTGGTTGAGTAAAATTCAGTGCAATAAACATGAGAAATAGGTATTAAAAGTTCCAGTAACAATGTTACACACGTTTGAAGATTTTTGAAAGGGCTCATTATTGACAAAAGTAGTTTATTTAGCTTGAATAATTAATATTATGCCTCAGTAACTCATAATAAACATGCATTCAATTAAATGTTAAAATATCACTTGAATCAATACATAATAATTCAAGAGTCAGGATCAAAAGAAAAATTAAGTAAAACTATTTTAATGCCCTAAATGCCATAAGCACTAGAGCAAAAACAATAAAAGGATATTTGATTTTTATAAGCATTTTCTTTGGGGCTTTCATAAAATGATGTGGACCAGCGGCCAAGTCCTGGCTCATAGAGTCTTTGCTATCTGGCCTGAGCAAATCACCTAACCCCACCCCACCCCCCACCCACTCCCCACCAGGGATCACTTTTCCCAATCATTGAAATGGGTGTGACGTCACCAATCTCACAGGTGTATTGTTGAGAAGCCAAAATGATTCTTCAGAGTGCTTTGAAAGTAGTGTCAGTGGTTGATCATCACAACAAAATTTTTCTATCATGCTTTTCAGGGTTGAATCAATAAAACGCATAGAAAGATGTGACCTCAAGTTCTAAATGAAGGATTTAATTTACAAAATATATAGCAACAAAGTATACATGAATTTGTTTCTATAACTAAAAACTATGTTTCTATTTTAGAATTATGATTCTACTTATGTTTATGGAAACCTAAACATAAACATATGTTGCTTCCATAAACATAAGTAAAACATAAATATTACTATATGATTAAAAGGAAATATATATTGTTTGTGGAATTAAGAACCAATTTGATAATATCAGATATTTTTAAGTTGACCACAAAAGATACAATCACCTGAGAGCAAAAAAAGGCCCAGGACTGTGCAGTCACTGTCCCTTCCTGTAAATGTAAGTGTGTTAAACAGGGTTTAAACTAGTAGGTAACAACTGCCCAGAGAAATTGTCGGTTTTTCTTTAGAGACTGATAAATACTCATTGTGTGTCAGATGTGATATGTGTATGTAAAATAGATTAACAGAGGCAGAAATACACTTTCATGAAAAGGACTAGCAAATTTAATATTTTAAGCTATTGATATTGTAAAAAGAGACCAGGGGAAAACATCTCTGCCTAAAGAAGCATAAGGAGTGAGACTGAGAAACAAAACACAGACATTGCTTCCAATTTTTTTTTTTTAAATGTCACGTACATATAAAGTCCTTCAAAGCAATCAAGAAACTGTAAGTTCAAGTGATAACAGACCTCTATGAAATGCAGTTGCAAGAAACAGAAGAGCATTTAGGTCCTGAGACCTCCCCCACCCCCGAAAAATACCCCCAAATGTGTCGAAATATTTAAGTAATAGCCTGAAACACTTTGAAAGGCACCATTTAATCAAAGTACAGTATCCTCTCTTCCTGAGCATGATACAGCTCAACAGGAATATCTATCTGAATTCTTAATGGACCTGCTGAAGTTAACAACAAATAAATGAAAACAAGTAAGTATAAATATCTGCTATATTAAAAGATGACTGAGTGGCATATAATTCCTACTAGTAATTCTGTGCCCATGTTGAAGTTGAAATTAGTACACAGTTAATGCCTGCTTTGAAGAAGGTTATTATGTACCTTCCATACTGCAAACCAATAAACTCCCCCTCCCTCCCACTATGTTGTTGCTAGCCTTTGTCTTTTTTTTTCCTGTGGTCCTGTTTAAATTCTCACCTTGCTCTGCCCTTGTCATCAAGTCGTTCAAGCACAAAGCAGGGAGCATGGGGAGTGTTTACTCATTTCCCAAGTCCATTATCTTACACATTAATCACTGGTCTGGAACTTTTGGACAATGCTGAATCTGTTACCTTTTTTTTCCCCCTTTCTGGCTGCTTTACTCATGAATCTGACAGTTCACCAGTTTCAGGCTGCACTTACACTTGACGACCTTTTCATTTGATTAACTATTTTTGTCCCTTAAAACAGTAAAGATATGTCGTTTGGAGTCCAGAGAAACCGTAACGAACTTAAATGCGGAAGATGAAGCCCTTATTTTTCAAATAGTGCTTTTTCTTCATGGAAAGGCGAACCAACGGAGCTAAATCTCTTAAATATTAGTTTGTGAAAATATTTGTCTTTGTTGGAATTGAGCCGGTTCTCTTTCCCACCGCCCCCCTTCCCTCACGATTATTAAGTGTCATTTTCAAAACAAAACAGTAATGAGAAATTCTGCTTAACTTTGGAAAGCAAATATTTTTAAATTTTAAAACAAACAAACTTTTTACTCTCTAACATCTCCCCAGTTCTTGCATAATCTGAAGGGGTTGTTCTGGGAATCCAAAGTTAAGGTTCAGTAATGATTACTAAACCAAGAGAAATAGATGTAAAAAAGCAGGACAGCTGGAGGCTCTTGAACTATAGTTGTCAAAAGATTTGTTTGTGAAACATGCATTTTATTGCCTTGTATGCATGTTATAATGAGGCATGGACAACTGCAACATTACACTTAATGATTGCATTTCTTGTTTCAGCCAGTTTCCTTGTCCCCGTGCAATTAACGTTTTCCCAGATCACCCAAGGCTACTTTGTCAGGAAAAAAAAAAAATCTGAAATTCACATAAATGAGCAATGTCAATAGTTTAGAAAGAGTTTACTTAGAGAACAAAGGGCCCTTATGAGGCACTAGTGAGAAGAAATGGGGAAAAAATGAGTCCTCACAATGTAAGCCTTTTCTTAAAGAGACTTGTTATCAAGCAGTTCGGGATAGTCCCTCAAATCTGCATTAAAATGCATTTCATTCCATTGACTCATTTGCATTAATTTCTCCCATTATATCTGAAAATGGCTGAATGTCTACCCAACACAATGCCACAGCCTATCACAGGCTACCACGGCGGCCCCAGGTGCCAATTTACTCCTCTTAGTTCTTTTCATTCTGTTTGCTGATTCTGACAACTGGAGTTCTCCTCTCAGTCCGAGGGACTTTTCAATTGGATTTGCTCGTGGTGACAAAATTGTTGCTTTGCTGAGAGGAGGGGGTTCTTTGATTGAGCGTCTATCATGCTGCCATGGGAAAGCGAGAGGCGAATGATTCTCAGTGGCTTCTGATTTCCAGTATTTGTTCAGCATTAGGCCCACTTATCTCCAGAAGAAAAAGCAACATGTAGAAAGAAAGTGACAGGCAGAAACACACTCACTTGCTCGTTCATTCTCACTGCGCTCTGTATTCAAACAAGGGGGACCTATTACACTGAAAGCTCCAGATCAGCCTCACTCAATTATCACAGTTAATCCTTATAGCTCTATAAAGTAAATATTTCATTACAATTTCAAATAAACAGTCACCCAATCTAATGAAGCAAGAACTCAAAGTGGCAATGTCATAGAACTCGTTACCGTCATCAAAGGAAAGGACACAGCCTTGTCTACTAAAAATGAAAAAATGGATACTGGCATATTTATGAACTCAAGGGTGTGTGGTGGTGAGGGTTCCACCCTCCCCCCCTTAGTGCCATTGACCAATTTATCTTTCCAAATACAATTCAATTATCAAAATTCTATTTGTCTTTTTTCTTTCCCTTTATTTCTCTCTTTCTCACCCCAGTCGCTCCTTCGTGCTAGTAATCTGCCTCACAGTCCATCATCGGTACACAATGCACTTGGCACATTCAACAAGAACTTTCCTTTTTTTCCATGAACATCAGAGAATCTTGATATGGCGTTTCAAATTCAGGAATCCTACAGAATATAAAGTGATCATTTTCATGATCCATTGTCTCTACATCAATGTTACCTTACCTTTATCTTGTATGTCCTTTAATCCTTTGTCTCCTACTCTTATGCTCCAGGGGAAGAACATCTAAAAATAACTCTCATTTCACCAAATTTTAATAATTTGAAAAAAGCTTGAATTGAATAAAGATAAGTAGATTAAGTCCTTAATCAAATGTTGCATTACCTCTATGCTACTCTCTCATTTTAATCCTAATCTTCAGTCCCTTGGGGAATCATTTTCCTTAAATTATTATTTCATCCTTCTTATTAAATACTCTAATAGTCATTATATTTTCACACTTTTATAATTCATCCTATTGGACAGAAGAAGGTACAACATGTGTAATAGGACAATTTCACCTGTATTTGTCAGAATTTACTCAAAGGGTCGAAGGGGTCCCATGTTATACATTATGACACAAACCTTCTCTAGTTAGATGCTGACTACAACCGCCTCTCCCTTTCTCTCAATTTAACTACGCTCTGTTGAACTATCCTCTAATTATTGTCTCATAGGAGTTAGATGAATGGTCTTTGGCTAGTGGTGAAGATTTGCATTTTTTTCCTTTCCTCTGAGATTCTTAAATACTTATTCTCTTTTAAAACATCACCTGAAATCACTATTGCCCAAACACGTAGGGACATACAAATCACCGGGGGAGGTTTCTTAAAATACAGGTTTTGATTCAGTAGATCTGGAGTGAGGCCTGGGATTCTGCAGTTTTAAAAAATGTTTATTTATTTATTTATTTTGAGAGAGAGAGAGAGAGAGAGAGAGAGAGAGAGAGAGTGGGAGAGGGACAGAGAAAGAGAGAGGGAGAGAGAGAAGGAGAGAGAGAGAGAGAGAGAACAGAGAGAGAGGGAGAGGGACAGAGAAAGAGAGAGGGAGAGAGAGAATCCCAAGCAGGCTCCACACTGTCAGTGTGGAGCCCGAGACAGGGCTCCAACTCGTGAACTGTAAGATCATGACCTCAGTTGAAATCAGGAGTTGGACACTCAACTGGCTGAGCCACGCAGGTGTCCCTGGGATCCTGCATTTTTAATAAAATCACAGGTAATGCCAATACTGCTGGTCCCAGGACCATACACTGAGAAGACAAGAACTAAACTCCTGTATGGTATTTATAATTTTTTGGTATTTATAATTTCTATAATAAAATCACAAGTAGTGGATCTTGAGAATATTATTCAGAGAAAGCTACATGTAAAGTTTTCAACACTGTTTTAATTTCATTAATAAAGATATCTAAAATATGAATGACTTTAATAAAGTTTCCTAAAATACAGATTTAAGTAAGAATGTTACTACTGTTATTAATTATACATTGATAATTGAGTGGTTTCATATGTACACGTAATTATTAGCTCTTTCCATCCACATGACAACTTTAAAGGCCTCTGCTATTGTGTTACTTACATTAATGAAACAGGCTAGAATACTGAGTCGCTGAAAGAAAATAACTGGCTCAAGGTAGGGGCTGGTCCTCAAGTATTGCCTGCAAATGCACTGTCCATGAAGTACAGTTCAAGTCAACTTTACTCCCCATGTCATTGGATCTCAGTCTATGGCAACATGGACACTTAACACATTTTATACAAGGGTCCATAGTGTCGTAGACACTCTTCTGGGCCTTCTGCTTTCAGATGTGAAAGGACAAGCAAAGCTCCTGCCGGCCTGGCTTTGCACTACAAGTGAGCAACTGAACAAATTAGGGAGCAAAAAACATTGAGCAAGAAAATGTCGGATGTGGGTATGTGCCATGAAGAAAATGCTGTAATGGAAATGAGCGTCAGAAAAGTACTTAGGAATGCACATCTTAGAAATAAGTATATTTTCAGGGTGCCTGGGTGGCTCAGTCAGTTAAGCGTCCAACTTCAGCTCAGGTCATGATCTCACGGTTCGTGGGTTCGAGCCCTGCATTGGGCTCTGTGCTGACAGCTCAGAGCCCGGAGCCTGTTTCAGATTCTGTGTGTCCCTCTCTCTATGCCCCTCCCCAACCCATGTTCTGTCTCCCTCTGTCTCAAAAATAAATAAACATTAAAAAAATTAAAAAAAAAAAAGAAATAAGTATATTTTCAAATTTTATGTTTAAGATCTGGTATTACTCTTGTTATTATTGGACCACATTAGCAACTTAATTTTCCTTAATAATTTCAGTTCACATAAACCTGCAAACAAGCCTAAGTGGCTTATCACTGGTATAAAGAACTGTGCTCACAACACAGATATGGAAAGACATGTTTGAAGACTGTTACCTTTGGTATCATCTCCTATATATGTTGCTTTCACTGATATCTTAACACTCTCTGAGCCCAGTGTCATAATCTTCATCATAAACGTTAACACTGATGTATCATTTTATTTAATGGTTTTGTTGAAAATATCTTACATGTTAAGTGAATTAATAGTACAACGGCTTTGTCAAGTATAAAACTGCTGTAGCCATTTTCCAGATTATAAAACCGAGGCACAGAAGACTTAACTATAAATCCAGATTTATGTGGCTGGTAAGCATCAAAGTTAAGTTTGAAATCTGGGCAGTTGCATTCCAATGTCTGTGCTCTTAATAGTTTGCCTCTCATTCTTGTTTATAAAAAAAAAAATGACAGTTATAAATTATTTCCAAGATTCTATTTGCTCACAAATGCTAAAACCCAATGATACTGATTTAAAATATAAAGTCTAAAGGTCAGGCTGTGTTATTGTCTGTTTGGTTTTGTTTTTTGTTTGTTTGGTTGGTTGGTTGGTTGTTTGGTTGGTTGGAATATTTAAGTGTTTAGAATTATGCAGACCTCTGATTAAAGTTACCCCATTTTTTAAATTTTTTTAATATTTATTTTTGAGAGAGAGAGAGAGAGAGAGAGACAGAGTGTGAGTGGGGGAGGGACAGAAAGAGAGAGGGAGACACAGAATCCAAAGCAGGCTCCAGGCTCTGTGCTGACCTGAGCTGTCAGCACAGAGCCCGATGCGGAGCTGGAATTCAAGAACCCTAGAGATCATGACCTGAGCTGCAGTTGGACACTTAACCAACTGAGCCACCCAGGCACCCCATCCCATTTTTAATTAGAGATTCTGCATTCCTTCCTTTATATACCTTTGAAATCAGGTAGATTTCAAAAACAGAAGATTACATACAGAAATAGTAAATCTAATAATCGATCATTAAAATAAAAGTGTCACATATGTAATTTACAAAGGCTTGTGCTCCACAGGAAATACTGGTCAGAATAGTTAGCACTATATGATTCTTTAATGCAATGGTTGGATTTTAAAAACAAATTAATCTTTTAATAACATTCAGTGTTTAGAAGATTAAATATGGATGATTTAAGTAAGAACATCATTACCACTATGAATAATATTAATAATTAGCTGCCTTAATGTACACTTCATTTTTCACTATTTTTATTCTCACAATATTTAAAGTCTCCAGCAGTTCATTATGTTATAGTAATAATACAAACCTCAAAATTATCACATACACATACACCCTGCTCAAAGAATTATAATACACTTAATTGTATAAAACTGTAAATTTATGTTATAACTTAAATAAAGAAAATGTCCAATAAAAGCACAACAAAAGAGAAGTGAAGGCAGTGATGAAGTCTCAAAATGTTGTTGCCTTGAGATATGTCAGTTTGATGTCAGTTTGATCTGTTTCACTCCACACATCTAATAATTGCCTGGTGTAGTTGTGCTTATACAGGTGCTTAATCTATGCTCAACACATGAAAGTTTTCATTTTACTTTTTTACTCTTTAGGGTTTGAAGATATGCCAATGCAGTAAATATGTGACTATTCCATCTCCGGTAGGAGAATTCTCTGTAGACTGATTTCCTAGGCACCTTGATAGCTGTTTACATCTTGAAATATATTGGTCTTTTGATTTTAGCAACAACACTGTAATTGATTATCTTTTTAGATCTTTAACCACGCCTCCTTTTTTCACTGAATCCTCTCCTGATTTTCCTAAAAAGTAAATACTATTCAGAGTTTCATTTTTAGCTCTTCCCTCTCTCTCTAAATCATCTTTTCCAAGAATTCCCATTCATTCCAATTTTCAATTTCCAAGTAAGGTGCAAAGTGGTCCCCCCACTGATATTAATACTGTTAACTAACTCTGGACACCACCATTTGGCTATTGCACACTTATCACAAATACATTTCCATGAATTGGTCACCTTTTCCCAATTCCGCTCCTCCTTGTATTCCCTTTCCTGCTGAACCATCCATCAACTCACACAAACCAGACATTTGGAAGACATTAACTTCTGACTTCACCTGCTCCTTGCATCTCCTCTCATTAACGAACACCTAATATGTGATCATATTCCACTAGTTCTTTCTAGCCTTTAAGGCACTGTTACATCCATTTCTCCCTCTCCATTCCTGTGGTGACTGTCTTAGCAAAGGCTCTATTTATTTGCTACCCAGACTGTTAACAATAGCCTCCTAACTAGGCTTCTTGCCTCTGTGAAAATTAAGAAAAGGAAACATCACTAGGGTGGAATCAGGTTTGGCAGGGGGCGCCATCATGCCCTACGACTCATTGTACATTGCAGACCCAACCAGAAGAGAGAGACCTACTTGTGCCTTACTTGTGAATACTATTTTACTATGGCAGCACAGAGTAGGAAGGCTTCCTCCTCCCCCATGGCAACACCCCAGCCAATGAGAGACAATCACAACTCAGCCAGTCAAAAGTCACTATGCTTCACACTCCCAGTTTATACCAATGGACTTTTTTGTTTGTAACAGCTCCTCCCAACTTCCTGCTTTCCTCTACAAGAGAGCAGTTCATCTCCTTTGCTCCTGGGAATTGACATACCTTGCATGTCCTGGAGTACAATTCTCTGTTATTCTTGAATACACCCATCTTTTGCTGGTAAAGTAACTGGCAGTTTTATTTTGAAGGTTAACACCTCCATTTGTACTGCACTTTCCAACTGGACGCCCAGTTGGCTGCTAAAGTTTTGCTTATGCCATGCAAATTTGGTTATGTAATGTGCTGTAGTAAGTCTTTCTCATCCGTAATATTTCCTCGTTACTTTCAGAATATAATCTAAACTCCATAGACTAAATGACAGCCTTCATGATTGGCCCCTGCCTATCACTCCAACCCATCTTTAAACAGCAATAATAATAGTTGTCATTGCATGTGCCTGGCACTGTTAAAATGCTTTTATATACTATCTTATTTACTCTTTCTATCAACCATAGGAAGTGGGATTTGAGACCCCCAATTTTACCAGTAATGTTCCCAGATTTAACTCATCGAAAATCACTGGATTAGAGAATAACAGAGCCTGGGCCTAAAACAGGTTCAAACTAACTGTGAGGTCCTTACAACCACTTTTCTACCCCCCCCCCCCCACCCCCGCAAATTCCCTCCCCTCTTTACCTTTTCCCCTTTCTGCTCTCAGTTCTAATGCAGCAGTTTTCAACCCTAGAGGTACATTAGAGTGTATAATCACCTGGGAAGGTTTTTAAAACCTGACTGGCCTGGCTTCACTCATCTCTTAAGATTTCTGTTTTGTTAGTGTGAAGTAGGGTCTGGGCATCGGTATTTTTTAAGAGCAGCCTAGATTTTTCTAGGGTGCAGCCAGGTTTGAGATATGCTGCCTAATGAAACTGAATTATATATAGCTACACGAAACATCATGTAACCTCTTTATATCTGATCCCAGTGACTGTAATTCTTTCTCCCTATGTAATTGTGTATCCTGGATGTTTGAGCTTCCTGCAGATGGAAGTCGTGGATTGCTTGGATTTATAACTGATGTGACTGGTAGGCAGTAGGCCCTCAACAATAACTTATAAAATAAATACATATGACTTGCTGATTGCTCTTACAAAGACTTTGTAGGAATTAATATGAATACTGAAATGTAATATTTTGAAGTCCCTTAAGTTTCTCAGAAGCTAGGAAAAAATAAAAGCCCCAAAGAAAATTATTTTAATACATGAAATTATTTACACATAAAAAGTGTCAGTATCTTCCTGCAAAAAAGGGGGAAAAAGGTCTTAGATGAGGACCAAAAAAAGTTATTTTTCAAAGTTTTGTAGTCATTAGCATCATGCACAATGTACATGAAAACTCACAGGCTAGATTGATAGAGTAAGATAACAAAGTCAAGGACAGATCTTATTTTCTGGTTGAGACTCCCCTCCCTTCAGATAAAACAGATCATAAACACTACACCTTTATGCAACTTCCATTTTTCCCCCAGTGACACTACATTTTCCTGATGATTAATTACTTAATCATTGGGAGATTAAAATATCATATTACTTGGCAATTGAAATATCATACTATTTGACATTGTTTATCAGTAAACTAACTTAATTTTATTACTGGTACAATGATTTAAGTTTCTATTATAATCTGGGCTATTCCTATAATTTTTAAGAAGGAAGAAATTTAGAAATTTTAGCTTATTTACATAAGGTTTTATGAACATTTTAATAAGATCTAAAAATCCCATCTCTCTGCTGTTATGTAAAACGAAAAGCTAAGTTATAGTATTTTGAGGGGTGATTTGGTGGGGGGATAAAATACATAAGAATATAAAGAGAATCTGAATGCCCACATAATAAAAATTAATCATGGTGAATTGCTTTGGGGAGAATCATACACTTGACCCACATTGAAGACTGAAATATTAATCCATTTCTATGACAGAGATCAAGCTTCATAGTCGCTTTTTATCCTCCTCATAATAGAAGCAACAGTTGTAAACCATAATGTTATAGTTCAAACAATGCCCCCCCTAAGACTTCAAATTTATTATAGCATTCATCTCCAAGACAAAAGACCTGGTGTAGGAAAAAAGCTCTTTTTAGCAAAAAGCATGGTTGTTATTTATGGCTCAGATGCAAAGAATGAGTTTGGGGAATTTATCAGAGATGAAGGTATGAAATGTTTTAGCTTGTTCTTCTCTCTCTAATCCATAAACCATTTTCTCAGCCACCCAAGTGAATTCTAATGGAACAGGAATGATGAAATAATATTTTCCTAGCCCTTTAACACTTCTTCTTCTGTGTAAGTTTCAGTGAGATGAGAAGAATGTGATTTCTTAAAATTAAGGATATTTTAAGCAGCAGATAAGCAGTATTTTCCAATACTATGTAATTTAGTCCCTGGGGCAAAATTCAGCATTTTTAATGATGGTGTAGTGTTTATGTGTTTAATTCTGAAAATCCCTACTATTACTATTAGTATTATTATGGGCTATCATGAAATTAGAATTTCAGAATAAGCACATTTTCACTAAAACTATTTCAGTAATAGAAGTCCCGTTATTGCCTCTGAAAACTCAACAGTGTTACTCAACCTCTTTTATTTGAATATTCTTAATCATTAGCTATACCTGCATCAGCACTCCTTAAAATAAGACATGCCATCATCAAAACCAACATAACTTATGGATTTCCTATTGCCCATCCTTTCTTTTTGAAATGAGTATAAGGCCACAAGAGGGGCGTTTATTTCTCTAATGATCAGGACTGGGAGAAGCCTCATGCAGGTAGGAAGGTGTGGGATATACCAGGATGTAATGAAAATTCATTCTTTATACTCACATATTGCTTTCCTTAAGACAAAAACACATTCAACAAATGGGAGTGGGGAAAAATGTAAAATGTATAGTATTTGCCCTCAAGAAAGTAAAATGTTTGTAGTTTATGCACTTTTAAAAGTGTTATAAGAACAGCTCTATGGTGCTGAGCACAATGAATGAACAATAAAGATGCCATTTGTTTTTTTCTTTCCTAATTCAAAAAAAGACAGGTAATTTTAGAACAAAATAAAGCAGCTGGAATAAAATATGGAATAATCCTTAAACTGAAAACCTTTCCTGGCATTGTTTGATAGATGGTATACTGCTTCTATTGTTTGCCAAATTCCATTTAAATTGCTCAAACAGCTCAAGGAAAATGTGGACTCTATCTGGACAGTTTTTAACATCATAATCACTGGAATTAAGAACAACCCACTGCTGAGTTATTTGCCATCATGCAATTCGATTGCACATTTGCTGAGTGTTGGTGCTTTTTCTCCCCCTAGTTTTGATACTATAATTCCTTTGCCACAATTTTCATCTGTATTAGACTACTTTAGCTTGACATAGAAATAAAAGTTAATTAGTTTCTATGGCGACCTATGCATTAAACATTGCAGTTCTTTCAGATTTGTAAATACATTCCAACTTAGTATTCAGAATGCAATGTGTATAAGCATTCAGTACAAATAGTGTGAGTTTGTTTGCAGTTAAGATAGAATAGGGACTTGAGCCAGATGACATAATTCATTTGAGTATACAGTGTCAGCGAAAGATGTCCTAAATTTGACATCTATGTGCCTTTTACTTATATTTAAAGCCACACACGTCTTTCCAATATTTTTTCTAAATGCTTCTTAACAATTTAATACATATACTCTACACAAAATACCTTAAATTTTTCTAGGCTCATTTTAGGTGCAAAGTGCTAAATAGGGGCCATTTCACTAAGCCAATAGAGTCTGGACTTTTTTCTCTAAAAAGTAGTTTGCAAAACTTTGTGCACAATAAAAACACCTGTAGAACTTCTTTAAAAGTATGAATTTCTCAGTTTCACCTCCAGAATGTGAAATTCAGCATATGTAGGATGAGACCAATGAATCTACACTGTTATCGTGCACCCTAGTTGATAATAATGTTTGCATTGGTAGGATCACTTTCGTAAAAAACAGAGTGTAAATCAGATGCTCTTTAACCAAATGTAGCAAAAAAAAAAAAAAAAAACTTTTAAGTTATCAAGTTATCAGCATATCATGATTTTAGTACTCTTGTGAAACATTATTTCTTATATTGAGGGTATAAAAATCAGGCTTCTCACACCATTACTCCAATTTTAATTTCTTTGGAGCAATAAATAATATTCTTCATAAAGAAATCTTCCAGAAAGACCAAATATATCAGTTATTGATTGAAATTAATAACATGTGACATGATCCTATGCATAAAGACCTTTCACAAAAAGCAGATGATTTACATGAAAAAAGAGGCTAAATTTTACTATCCACTATTTTCTACAGACAATATTCTTTCTCTATCATGGGAAAGGCAAGCTGTAATACATTATGCTTTGGGATTCTAATCAGAAACCTATAAACAATGTATAACTTACAAATGCCCTTCAGTGCATTAGAATACTTTTAGTACAGCTTTAAAATTTTAAATCAATTCTGCCATTCACTCCATATTATTTATCTTCAATTTCTCCATATTTTAAATGTCACTGTGTCATATTAAGTAATAAAAAGTTTAAAAGATTATAACCTGAACTTGGCAGATATTCACTTTCATTATTAGGCCTGAAATCCTTGCCTTCTTCTATTTTCACTACCAAAAGAGTCTTACTTCTGAGTTTTGCTGTTTTCATTCTTGAATGCAATGAAATCCTGCATTCACTGAACAACCTGAAGTTATCATAACGCTGCTTTAAGCCAATTCTAATAGTAAGTTAATAGTAAGTAAATCTAAAACACTTGGCTCTTAATAGAACTCTTTTGTCACCTATCTTTAAAACTATAATATTTTGGTAGTCTAAATCTTCCTTCAAATCTATCAGGTATGCCACTTATAATGTCCCATATTCCAGTAACATTTCATTTGCTCCAATCTGAAGCTCACAAAAGAAAACAGGCACTCAAAGATTGGTTTTTATGTGCACCATAGGTACAAATTATAACTACATTATATAACAGGCTTTATTGTAAGAAAGTGATCCATACCAAATATGCTTGGGTGGTAAATATAATTTCTTTCCCCAAAACGTCCCCTTAAATAAGTGTTGTTTTCATTAACTTTGTCCCTGTTGTAATGGCGATAGGAATCTCTGTTAACTAAAGCTAGTAAAATCCATGTAAATATTAGTAATTCAGGACTGAGAATTTTATGGAAACAAAACTATGGACAGAATATCCAGGTGCCTCTGTCCAATATAACACAGATCTTTCCTTGACGACATGGTTTTTGCCGTAACACTGCTCTCATTAGATTGGAATTTGTGTTACCTTCCTTGTACCAGGACTTACTAATAGGATTGCTAGCAATTATTATACTGAAATGAAATCAGCACAAACTATTAGATCTGTTTAAACAAGTTAAAAATAAACCTTGATTAAATGTTCTTTTATAAGAAGCTGCTCATTAGGGCTACATGGCCTTCAGAAAAATCGGTGTTTCATTAACATCAAAGAATGTATTGCATTTAAACTCCCTAGCCTAAAAAGTTACGTATGAAATAAAGTTTTAAAAATATTTTAGATAATGAAATTTTAGAAAAGATCTTACTTATGGTTCTTGGTTTAGTCAGTAGAAAGAAATATACTCTTAGGATAGTATTAATAATGAGATTACAAAGAATACCACCACCACCAAAAGCAAAAATAAGCAAAACAAAAAAGTCAAAAACTTTGCTAAAGTGATCAAATGATAAATTTCTTCTAAACTGAGGTACAACTCTGTTATGAAATAGCTGAGTTAGAAAGTCATTTCGATATTTAAATGCAAATAAGAATTTACTTTTGCAAAAAATCAGCAACTTTTGAACCATGGTAGCATTTATATGACTCGAGAAAGTAGAAGTATACCTTTCTAGAAAGCAGAAATCACTTCTCCCCTATAACAATGAATCAATAGACTACTTTGACCTGACTTGGTAGAAATTGTTCTGTTGATGATAAATGACCGAAAATAATTAAGATATAATGTTGGTAAATGTAAGTATAGGGCCTACAAAGTCATAGAAAGGATTTGGGTGTATTTCTTGTCATTTTCCATCTTCTTATCTCCACACCATTAGGCACATACATGCATACAAATGCACGTGTGCGTGCGCGCACGCACACACGCGCACACACACACACACACACACACACACTATTTATCCCACTAGAATAAGATGAATATTAGTTGTACAATACTTGAGTAAAGGTGGGCATCATCTCCATCGTTGAGGATGGATAAAGGATTAAAAAAAAAAAAACTATTCCAGAAATGAACTACCAACTAAATTGTCAAACATTGAAATTCACAAAAGCATACTAACTAAAGTTAACAGCAGATCGATTCATTTATAGATTCTAATTTACTATAGTGCTCAAAGTTTTTTAAAACGAGATTTCATTTTTCTGAACAGTACATGTATTATTCTGAACAAACCATGCAGTAATCACTAGTGTAATTTAATCTCTTCATATAGACTGATCTCTATAGTATACTTGCCCCGTGCCTACACAGTAATATGAATATGTTCTGGTGTTTTAAAGGAACAAACCTCCTAGTTTAGGTACTTAAAATTCCTTAATTAAACGTACTATGGCATAGACAATGCATTCTTTATAAATCTGTGAGCATGCCTAAAAGCAACAAAATCACACTTTTGTTAAAGCATTTGTGTGTATTTTGCACAATTTTTAAAAGTTTAACCTCTGTAGATCAATGTGCTTCCTTAAAAGACTTTAATAAATTAAAGTGGAGAGAGCTTTTTTTCACCAGGCAGAAAAAGCTGATGAGACAGGTTTAGTTTAATCTCAGGCAATAGAAGTCATTAACCATTCTCTCAGGGATTAAAATATAGCTTGCCCTTTTCTTCTCTCACTTATCATTAGCATCACTTTAATCTCCTAGCGTTTCACACTGCTATTTTAATCATTACTTACTGCCTTTTGACAAGTGCAGAACATGCTTTTTCTCATTGAGGCAATATCCTGGTTTTAGCTGACAAATGTAGGACATAATGTAAAAATATCAAAGTGACATCTCTTAAACACACCTTCATCATAAAAATCTCTAAAGTTACAATATTCCTTTGTCTAGTATTTCCATGAAAATTATCATTTGAAAGGTTTATATCTTAAACAAAGAAAAAAAGTTTCTTCTAAATACAACAAAAACTAGTTTGGGAAAAATATTAAACTCATAATGAGACCCCAAAATGCACACATAAATATTAATCCTTTGCTCTGCAATAGTCAGGAACTTCCAAATATTTACAAAAGCAGCCTGCTGTTGCAATATAACTTTGATAACAAAATATACAATATTGAAATGTCTACTCCATTACCATTTGATGCTTTTTAATTACACAAAATAGTACATACATCCCAGGTTGAACCAAAATAAAATACTACATTGATTATGCCTAATTCTATTATTTTTATAATACCCACCACATGTGTGCTGATCAATAAACATTAAGTGATTCTTAAGAGAAAATTTAGATAGAATGATAGTTACAGTCATATTAATATATAACATCTGAAAATCTATTGAGAATGCTACAACTGAACTTTCTGTTACACTTTCTAAATTGTTATTTCAGATACAAGAAAAGCCATATGACGTTTGTTAATGTTCTTTTATCTAATGACATTTAGTCTAATTTATAGAATCTCATTAATCTAATCTTCCTAAATGTGAAGTGGATAACAAATTTGGAATGAGTCTCTTGGGATTCAGGAATTTAAGTTTTATATTGTCCTTAGATATAAATATTATAAGATGAGAAGATATTCCAGCCTCTTTATAATATACTATTTTTACTCAAAAGTAAACCATTGAAATATTTGGTAATTATAAAATCTGACTTTTAAAACCAAAGTACCAATTTTTTGGTAACGGTCACTCACACTTGGCCCCAAGCCCTTTAATCTAGTCCATCTGTAATGATCTCACAGTACTTTCAACCATTATTTAACTGTTAGAAGAAAAAATATGTCGCACTATATGTTTCGACAATAAAATCCCTTCTTAAGCTTCACAAAGCAGAACAATTCATTATTTGATCCCTTTCCAGGTTCAAAGTCTGTCTTATTACAGTACTTCAAAGAAATATGTAATCAAAGACAAACAGCTGTGAAAACAATCTTTTATTACTTTATTATCATTGAGAATATATCTTTGGAGTAAACCAATGGAAATGGAATACAAATAATCCCCATTAAGGTAGTTGTTTTGCATTAGTTCACAAACTATGCACAATTATCTGTAAGGTTTTAATTTTATTTCTTATAAATAGATTAATGGCACAGTCCAGTCACTCTAACATCTGTCAAAAAGAAAAGAAACAACAACAAACACACACACACACACAAAAAAAAACCAAAAGAACAACAACAACAACAAAGAGTGGGCTGCTCTAATGTCAAACAAATGTTTTTAATAAACAAATTTTCAAAATGATATTAAGTGATGTGACTCTCTGGATTAACATTAACCTGAAGTGAAATCATATTCTCTGATGCTCATGCTAATCAGGGAGAACTGCAATATTGTTCAACTACAAATTGGTATACACATAATTAGAATTTAGTACCACTTACACTCTGTTCTGAAAACAGACACAGAATGAAGCAATTACCTTCTAAGGTAGTAGCTGCGTCACCAAAATTATTCCCATATTTTAGGCATCACACAGTAATCTGGTTATGTTTCTACTTCTTAGAATGCAGGGTTTCTATCACCAATATGCAAATAGATTGGAAAATATAACACAAAGTGTTCAATCTGCAGGCTGGTAAGACACTCTGCAGGTGTCAGAGTAGAAGTGATGATGTTTTGCCAACCCCTACAATAAAGAACATGTGGAGGCAGGAGGAACAAATATCCCTTGAGCGCATATTATACGATAGAAAAGTTATACATTATTTCATGTAATTCCGACACCATATCGCTGAGGAAAGCATTACCATGCACATTTTAAAGATGTGGAAAGTTAAAAAACTAAGTAACTTTTGACTCATTTCTGGGTTAACCTAACTCCAAAGTCAACGTGCTCTTGCATTAGACCAGATACCGTCTATGCTAGAACAAACTTTCTAGGTGCACGTCCTCAAATGCTCTTACAAGGCACTACATTCTAACAAATCTAGCATTTCTTTAGCAGATCCTAAGGCGTGACTACATAGTCAGGGACAAAATGGTTAATCATGACTTTCTACAAAGCTGAACTGATGATTCATCAATACAGGCCACAATTAGAAAGACCATTGTCTCTACAGTTCTATGAACATATTGGTAGGCCAAGAGCCTCACGACATCGCTCTCACCAAAAGATACGATGGAAAGATGCAAACATACCACCTCACACTGACAAACCAAAGAAAATGGAAACATAACATAAGTATCATGAGACTATGGCCATATAGGCAAACAGTTATTAAGCTTAGTACATGAATTTTGAAAAAAATAGTGGTACATCCACTTCATTTTTCTGATAGCTCAGTATAATCTTAAATAGTTTTAATATCTTTGTATTTGTTTAAAAGTCTCTATAAATATAGGTGCATATGCACATGTACACATACATATTATACAAAGACACATATATGTTAACTACACTATAGTAAGTTCTTTTCTACTTACATATAACATGGTCTTACTCGAAAGTGTAAGTCTGAACTGAATATAATTGTTGCAGGCTTCCCTCTATATTAATAAGGTTATCTGAGGGCCACTTAGAGAAAAGAAAAATAAATAAAGGAACAATAGGTAGTAGGTGAAAAGAATTTAATTAAAAAACAAAAAACAAAAAACAAAAAACAGGGGCATCTGAGTAGTTCAGTCAGTTAAGCATCTGACTTCGGTTCAGGTCATGATCCCATGGTTTGTGGGTTCAAACTCCGTGTCAGGCTCGCTCTCTCTCTCTCTCTCTCTCTCTCTCTCTGCCCTTCCCTTGCTTGTGGACGCTGTCTCTCTCTCTCTCTCTCAAAAACAAAATACACGTTAAAAAAAATAAAAAGTAAAAACTTTTGTCACAGGTAAAAACTAAAAAATCACTTTAGCATAAACATTGTATCCTCTATTTTAAATAATATAAAAAAACAAAATTCCTAGAAACTGTGGCCAGCCAAGTGTAGAGATACTGAAGGAAATGGAAGTGCTTATTTGAAGTCCTGATCCTTCAATTCATAGTACAGCCTGGTTCAGTTTTACTGGTTACTAAATAAACAGTATCAGAATTGGAAATGCATTTAATGCATGACTCAATTTCCATAAAAGTTAATTTCCTGACTTTTCAGTTTGATTGCATCAGAAGTTATTCAGTGCAGGAGGGCAAAACAAAGCCAGTCGCTGCAGCTTTGGAATAATTAAGTAGTAATTTGACCAAACATTTCCTTCCTTTCTGTGTATTTCTCAAAGTCACTATTACACTACAAATTTTAGCAGAAACATTTTTAATGGGCATAATGCATAAGGGAAATAGTGCATAGCACGTTTCACAATCAGGGTAGGCAGCACCATCATGAGACCACTTTTTACTGCTATCTTTAGATGTACTCGAGATAAACTTTTGATTTTCAGGCTTTGGAAACTTCAGATTACAGAAATGAAAGTCACCATCTTCAATTTTCACATCCAAGTCCAATTTATTATTCAATAGGAAACAACCTATAGAAAATTATGTGAATAGTGCAATATTGTGACTTTAGATGTTACGCTAATGCAATGTTTTGTTAACATATTGACTTATGAAGATCAGACTGGTTAATGTCATTCCACTGTTTCCAGTTTGGATGATGCTATAATAAGCAATAAAGAAAGGAGGACTATCAGTGTTTGAATTCCCATAGTCCTGGATCATTTGCCTTGGTTAAAAATGTATCATTCATAAAATTATGTGAAAAGATCTTGTACAGCTTTTGCTTTTTAACTTTTTTGAGAGCACTTTCTTAAATATAATTTCATTTCATTACTGAACAAAAATTAAAAGTATGTTTGAATCTTTTTGCTCAGATGAAAACTTGGTAAAAATTGGAAGAGAATTGGAAAAATTATCCTCAACCTCCCCCAAACATACTCTGCTGCTGCCTTTACTTTGCAACTCACTGGTAAATTTTTTTAGTCCTTATCATTCACCTACACTAAATGACCTCTCATCTGACTTGATCTGTCTGTATACCTTGTTCTTTCTTCAATATTCCCTACTCTCCACCCTGTCTCAGATACCTTAGACTCCTCTTGGCCTACAATGCAAATATGGAGAAGAATCCTCAAAGCTCTCCAAGCCCTGTGCATTACTTTTCCATCTTAATGATCAACCAAAATTTTAAACTGTATTCTTTTCACCTCCTGTAGTCCTGTTATCAAGCATATTTCACTGTCTTACTCCCTGGGTTTACAAAAGTCACACTTTTGTTATTTATTTTGTTATTTTTATTATTTTTTTTTAAATTTATTTGAGAGAGAGATAGAAAGAAAGAGAATCTTAAGCAGGCTCCACACTCGGCACAGAGGTGGGGGTGGGGCTCGATCCCAGGACCCTAGGATCATGACCTGAGCCGAAATCAACAGTTGGACGTTCAACTGACTCATCCAGGTGCCCCATCCATTTTGTTACTTAGAGGTATATTTCTTCTAATGGAGGAGAGGGAGCTCAAAGGGCACTGACACCTACTTTTGGAAGACAGTGCAGTATAGAGAACATGAACATTAGAGTCAGGCCTTCAGGGCTCATACCCTATCTCTATCAAGGTGTTTTGTAACTTAATGAGTCTCAGTTTCCTCATTACTGAAATGGGTTTAATGATATCCACATCATAGGGTTATTATTAGATTAAATGCACAAAATATGCAAGTTTTTCATAGTATATTATAGGCGCTATTCAAAAAGTATCATTTTTCCTCTTCTAGGAAATAATGTATGAATATAAAAAGGAAATATTCTCAATTATAATATCTTAGGCTTTTAAAATCTATGTGAATCTGTATAAATGACAGCATCTCTTTGTGGCCATCATTTAAAAAATAAAAACTAATCCAAACTAATCTATACAGTCCAAATTAGGACTGTATGATTCATTAAGTTCCTATACTAGATTTGCTGACCTCTGCCAGCCATTTAAAATTTTAAATATTTGGGGGATGATGCACCTGGCTGACTCAGTCAGTAGAACATGTGACTCTTGATCTTGGGGTTGCAAGTTGAAGCCCCATGTTGGGTGTAAAGATTACTTAAAAATAAAGTTTAAAAAAACAAATAAAATAAAATTTTAAATATTTGCATACAACACTGGCTTTCAGTGTATATAAATTACATAAATCAGTTACTTAACTAGACCTTGCAAATCAACTAGTTAATCCTCCAGTTTACAAATGAACACACTTAATTCTATGTTTATTTATTTATTTATTTTAATTTTTTTTATTTTTGAGAGAGACAGAGCATGAGCGGGGGAGGAGCAGAGAGAGAGAAAGGGAGACACAGAATCTGAAGCAGGCTCCAGGCTCTGAGCTGTCAGCACAGAATCCAACGCAGGCTCAAACCCACGAACTGTGAGATCATGACCTGAGCCAAAGTCGGACGCTTAACCGACTGAGCCACCCAGGGGCCCCAACAGCACACTGAATTCTAATAATTTGCTCAGCCAGTAACAGCCATTATTAGAAGCCAGGTTTTTGACAATCTGTCTTTGTTTCTAATTTTTTTGATACTTTAATTTTTGTATAATTCAAATGCAGTTCATATTTTAAAGATATATACTTTATTCATCCTCTCCTTTGACCATAGGGCAAATGTTAAAGAAATGAAATCCGTAATTTCTATTTTCAAATTTTCCCTCAGTGACCGCTGGGAGCACTCAATAGTTCTTTAATTAACATTCCATGGATTATAGCTCCAAAGTGTTGACCAAATGCCTCCAATCAAAAAAATAAAATAAAAATTAAGTTGAAAAATTTGTAAAACTCCTAGCTTCCAAAGACATAACTTGTTTTCTTTTCTTTTTTTCATTTTTTTTTTTATTGTTTATTTACTTTTGAGAAAGAGAGAGACAGCAAGAGTGGGAGAGGGGCAGAGAGAGAAGGAGACACAGAATCTGAACAGAGCTCGACGAGGGGCTAGACCTCACTAACTGTGAGATCATGACCTGAGCCAAAGTCGGATGCTTAACTGACTAAGCCACCCAGGTGCTCTAACTTGTTTTCTTTATAATAAAGCTTGTTCATGATTAAAGTGTCTCTTACAATAAAAGTAATGTAAACTACAACTTTTTTCTCTACTAATTTAGGTCAAAATAATATCTCTTAAGGCACACAGTAAGATACAACAGAACTGCATGTACTTATCAAGTCCACTTTAAGATTTCCAGAAAATATAACTTGGAAAAAGAAAACATTTGCTCCATTACACTCCATAGAATTGTTATCCTAGGAGCAACATGGACCTAACATGTTGGGTCTAACATGCCACTCATTTATGACATAAAAGAAAGTAGATACTAGAAAGCTGGAGTTTTGTGTGATATTTTAATTTTAGCATTTCAAGTAATTTTAGAAAATAAAGTTGCTCCTATCTTTCAGCAATAGTTGGATGCCATCTGATAAAATTTAGCACCGATGCCTTTTCTTCTGTTGCATCTAACTCAAGCTTTCTTAGAGTACACACATAGTGAAAATATAAGAATTTAATATATAAAACAAAGGGCTAAATAGTTAAATATGTATGAAACAAGTATAAATTAGAGAAAAAGTTTTGACAGTTACATTTTGAATTTTAGAAAAAACTTGACTTCTTTCATTCACAGGTATTTGGAAAAAAACTATACATTTAACCTTATAATTTAGAAAATAGAATGCAGAAAATGACAACGCAAAACATACTTTAGATAAGGAACGTTCATTCTCTGTGCCTCAGACTCATTGTCTGTAATAAAGAATCCGTGCAGAGTGCTATGAATACGGCCAAGACCATATTTGGAGCTCAACTGATGAAAATAACGAAATAAAACAAAAACAGTTCTATTCTACGGAGCCACTTGTTTCCTATCTTTGACTTCAGCCTTTCTTTTTTTCTCTATTCCTACTTAAATCCCTGAGGTCTTAAAAACTTAGCAAAATCTTTTCCCTGTCTCTCTTTTTGCCCTTCTGGCCACCTCTTCTCAAATATATCCACCTATTTTGTTTCCACCTGTGAAAATCTCAATTTTGGAACTCACACACTGAATTACACAGACTCATTTTTCTCCCTTACTAAACTGTGAGTTTCCTAAGAACAAAAACTATTGCATGTCTGGAAACCTCCCCTCTACTTCAGTACTGTCATAGAATGGGAGTTTCACAAACGTTCTATGAATGAATGAATGAATGAATGAATGAGGATAATGGGGACCGAATGAGATGGTGTTTGTTAAAAGACTGTAAATCATAAAGCATTACATGTTCCATTCTTTTTTTAAATAAAGTTTTATTTATTTATTTGGAGAGACAGAGGAAGTAGAGGAGGGGCAGACAGAAGGAGAGAAAGAGAATCCCAAGCAAGCTCTATACTGTCAGCAAGAAGCCCTATGTGGGCTCAAACCCATGAACCATAAGATCATGACCTGAGTGGAAACCAAGAGTCTGACGCTTAACCAACTGAGCCACCCAGGCGTACCTACATGCTCCATTCTTAAACCAGCCTAGTGGAAAGGGAAAAATGCATGGAGGTTGTGATAACTAAACTGTGAAACAGCACAGGAAATAGACCAGAAATGGTAAAAAGAGAGACTTCCAGGTAAAAGGAAGTGCATAAAATAAGACAGACCTAAAAGTTAGGAAGAACTTGGCAAGTTGAACACAAAGTTACATAATAGAATTTCTTCTTTGTGCTATCCTAGCTTACATTAATATTGTATTTCAGAGGATTCTAAAACACTTAAGTTTGGATTCAATATGTTACCTCATTTATCACTGATATAAAACATATGTAAATAAAATATGGAGGATATTACAAATGATAGGGTGCAAAATAGAGAACACATCATATATTTTAGAAAATGTACTCCAAATAGAGATAATACTATTATTAATGTTAAAATATGACTAAATCCCCAAAATTTATTTATTTCTCGTATTGAAAAAAAAATTCTTTTACCTCCCTCTTACTCCTATTCTTCCTTCTGTAAAATAAAAATCCTGTTATATAAGTCAAATGACTTTCTTTGTTTTTTTGTTTTGCTTTCCTGTTCCACTCGCTGATTAGCAAAATGTGTTTAAAAAATATTCCTTGCTCAAAATAATCAATTTATAAAAAACCTCAGTTCTATAGTACAGTTATTAATCATACAAAATTAAACATAATGATTAAGGGGGGAAAAAACCATGAAACTATACTCTATACAACTAATGAATATACTTCCAGGGTACTATTATAACTATTGTTTTTCAGGATCTTGGGCTGGTAAGTTTGAAACTTGGACTGTACCTTCTTTTTTTGTTCATTAGGTTATAATAAATGCTTCAAGAACCAAGCAGGAAACATCCAGACCTTATGATGACTGATATGAACCAGCACACAGGTACCACAGAAAAGAAGCAAACTACGACTCACCTCTAGACAATTGTTGCCATGCCAATGTAGAGGCCAGAGCTTTAGAATTCTTCTATGGATTTTTGTTTAAAAATCCTACTCTAAATTTGACAACAAATTTGTATGGTTGAAAATCTCTATCTGGACTGAACAGACTGTTTCCAAGACAAGACGGCAACCTCAGTTTACTATAGCATTTCCTCAGGTTTGGTTTTTTTTTTGTTTTTGTTTTTGTTTTTCTGTTTTCTGAAATAGGTCATACAAAAAGCTTATGAACCTTTTACGTAGGTGTTCTTAAAGGTTGAACTGGATCAGATCATACCATCTTCAGAAAGTTTCAATGGCACCACACTGCTTACCAGGGCAAGTACCAGTTTCTCAACCATATACTTACTGCTCAACAAAGTTGTCCCTAACATCTTAACTACAGCATCATCCTCAAATTCTTACATTTCTGGCAAAACGGACACACTCCAACCATGTCTTTTCCTCCTATTCCCCAAAACCCATCTTAAACAACATGTCATTAGAAAATAAATACTTTCTTATCCTTCTAATTGTTTCAGTGCCTAATTACTTGTAATGTTGGTAACATTTGTACCAAATAATGCTTTGAATTACAGTTATTAGTATAGTTACAAATCTCCCATAAAAATCATATAGACTGTCTTATTTATCTCTGTACATCCCTTTCCCCTCAATGTGTATGAATTGGACTTAATTTCTTAGTCTCCCTCTCCTACCAAATAATCTTGGAAAATCAAAGAATGAGATATTTATTTGTGATAGTTATTACTGCCTATCTGAAATTTTCATAGTGCAAAAATATGTATTAACAGCTCATGCTATGGCTGGCTTATAGTTCTGGTAAGTGGGGGTATGGATTTGTTAACCACAGTCAAATTATTTTATCTAGTTTATTCCAAGTAAGAGAACTGCCTCTACCAAAATTACACGAAACAAAACTTTCTCAAAATCCTTCAAGCCATTTTCACAGGAAGGATTAAGAAGAAGAGACTGGAGTTGACAGTGGAAGATAAGAACAAAGATAATAAAGGTGTTGCTTCAGAAGACTAGTCAGTGGCTACACATACATACACACACGCTCACACACACGTGCACACACATGCATGCATACCTACTGACGTACATGCACATGTTCCCATGTACTTGCACAGGAAGAAGTTATGATAATAGCAGAAAGATTAGGACATGTTAACAGATTCCTGAATCTAACAGCCAACTGTAAAAATACCTAAATTCGATTCTTAGTGATGCTTTCCTGAAAAAAAAAAAAAATGAAAGACAACAAAAGACCAACAGAAAATAATGCAAACCAGCTAATCGCTCTCAATTTGTATTCTCATTCTAAACCCAAATTTTCAAATTAAGTCTTAGGAATGGGATTTTACATTTTCCTACAGACAAGAAAGAGCTGAGATTTATTTAGTATTGTATAAAAACAAGATCAAGACCTCTGCTTTTATTTTCCTATCAAAGGATAGACAGAGGTCCCAAAGATGTAAGATAAAAGAGTTTAAACAGTAATTATAAGAGGATTAAATTAATTCAAGAAATATCTACTGAGCTGTTATGGCTTAGATATTGTGCCAAGGTAACCAGAATACAGAGATGATAACAGACAGTACATGCCCTCCAAGTGCACACACAGCCTTTAGTAGAAAGGGCACAAGAGAATGAATGGTTACAATGGATTATAAGAGGAGTAATTGAAATTTAAATGCCTTTCTATGCTATACTTGACTCTTGCTCAGTGATTGGGCAAGGAGAGTTTCACAGAGAAAGTGTCACTGGGGCTGGCATTTAAAGAATGAATGGATGAAAATATAAAAGAAAGACACAAAACGTAGTTTAGATTATATTTAAGGATTTTTTTTTCCTTTTGAGAGGCATAAAAATGGAAACAGGATAATATTATCTCTACTGTATTGACTGAATAACATAAGGTTGGCCCTTATCCTAGATGATGGAGTATAGATTCTGCAAGGTAAAGTAATAAAACCCAAAGTTAAAAAAAAAAGTATTAGCATGAAAGTAAGAACTTCAGGACAACAGCATAGTGGTTTTGAATTTTTCTTGAAGGTGACATGTATCTTGGCACAATATTTGGGTTTATAATGGTGATATCAGGTATCTTAATGAATAAATAGCTTATTATACGTAAAAACTATCTTTGTCCAATCTCTTATGTTTAAGATGTTTTTGACTACTAGAACTTCACTTTGTAGGCCAGACAGCACCTGCCCCATTTAAGTGCTCAATAAACAGTGTTTCAAGAAGTCAGTGCATAAAAAATGAATAAATGGTTAAACGTAGCCCCAGAATAAAGGTGGAACAAATATGGCACTCATGTAAGAGAGAGAAAGTAGGAAATTTTAAGGCCAGAATGTTGTCAGGAGTTTCATTTTTTTAGTTCTGAATTGGTGCACAAAATGGTGTATGTTCTTTTATGTTCATGTGATTTATACCCATTCTTATAAGAAAATAGAGCATATTTGGTTTAACTAACCTGTCACTTTTCACTCCTTTCAAACTATTTAGAATCTTTTGAATTCAATCACTGCAATTATACCAATTCTCTTAGAAGTCCACTGCCGCTTCTACTCTTTTCTCCATATATTTGAATTCATCTAGACATGCTCATTAGCCAAAGAAAGTTTTGTCATTACGGAGTACTAGAAACAGAGATAAATCCCCTGCAGATTTTCTGATCCATTTCTTGACCTATTTAAAAAAATAATCAGGTTCCTTAGCCTTCATCATAGAGAATTTCTACCATAATAAAATGTGCTGATGAAGAGAATAGCCACTTGCTGAATTATCTAGACCTGTCCTAAGATTTCAGCTATGTATAGATCCTAACTGACAATTTTTCAAGTAGAGGTGACAATAAATAGAAAAAGAATAAACTCTAAGAAGTATTTATAAAAACACATAATGGGATTCAAGGGATATAAAATATGCTAACAGAGTGCTTTGAACTGTCTAAAAAATGTACTTTATTCCTTATTTCCAATTTTGACAGTTCTAAAATATGAGAATATTCTGAACAAAAAATTAATAAGGATACATTAGCTCTTGAATTCTCAAAATTAAACATATATAATGGTCCTTAAAATTATTAAGAAATCCTATAATGTCTTTGTAACTTTCTTCCATTTTATTTTTCACTGATTAGGAAGAACAAAATTATGGGAGTATGTCTCTCTATGTCATCTGCCAGTGAACCATTCAGTGAAAAAAAAAAAAATCCTCTTAGCACTCAAACGTGATTGCTGTAAACATTTAAAAATCACCATCCTGAAACTAACCCAAAAAAGTGCCCCATGTTCAAATGTATATTATGCATTTAAATTAGTTTTTAGAAGGTTCTCTTTACATTGCTAACCAGTTTGAAGATAATAAAGCAAGACATAGGCTTCCTGATGCTGTTTTTAATGACAATCATATCTGTCTTATAATGTTAATGTGTTCTAAAGCCGTGTGTACTCTTGTATCAAGGAGATGTTTTCACTTCATGTGTTGGATCACTGCTTTTCAATATAGTTGAAAAGATTCTGTTGACTGGGTTCAGCTCATTGCACAAAGCCTGAAAGGCCCAGTGATTACTAATGGGAGAGTATGGTCAGAGCTAAAATCCTTAATCCCAACCTCAAGAAAGGTGTCTTCACGTTTTCTGCTTAGCATCTTTCTACTATTCACCTACTTAGCTTTCTAACTTTTCCATTCTCTCTTGCTCTGTTCTCAAGCAACTAATCCCATGCTATTTCTACCAATGAATCTTTCCACTGTCTACCCAACGATCCATCAGAAAACCCCACTTTTATCCCTAGACAAGATGGGCCCTCTCTCAGATCACTTGCAAACAAGTAGCAGAGATCAGACCATTCAGAGAGTAGCATGAGGGGAGACATTGTTGAATAATGGCTTAGAACAGGGCAGGTGAGAATATAAGGAGGTTACGGGAGAAGGGAAAAAAAGAAGAGAAGGAACACAGCTGATGCATGAGAAAGTTAAGAAGTCAGCAGAAAGCCTAACATACCAAGGTCTAGAAGTAAGCAATAGGATAAAATAAGATCTTGCCCAATAAAATTTTTTACTTGAGTAATCCATTTGAGTAGAATAACAAGCCGTACTTTTCAAACAACACAATTAGTTTATGTATATGTGCATAAAAACATTTAACTCTCAAACAATAAACAAGCATTATTGTGAATGTAGATCAGTATAGTTTCCGTGTTGAAGATGCTTTGCAATTGAAAATGTTACGTAGATGCTGTGATTGCCTTGCGTCCCATCATGACGAGAAATACAGAAAGTGGAAGCAGACATGGCAAGTACAGCCTCAAAGCCAGTTAAGGGGAAGTATACTTTGTCAGATGAGAAGAAAATTAAAATATTCTTTTCAGTAGTAATGATTTAAGCATATCGCTTGTACACTCAGAAAGTCAAAATAGAAAGTTAAAAGGTTAATAAAATTAGATCTTTGTAACTTAACTGAAAATGGCATATATGTCAGTGCTTAGTACTAACTCCAGAAATAACCTGGACTACACATTTTAATCACATATGCAGACGGACTTACAGAGAACTTTTCAGAATGGCTAAGAAAGGACACAGATTAATGCTATTGTGGGGGGGGGGGGGGGGGGCATTTACTGGTTATTATTAAGTCTAACCTCTTTGCCCTAAGGACTGAGCCTTTTATATTTAGAACTGGATATTTTATAAATTGGGTTACATAAAGCTTCTATAAGATTTTTAGGGGGAAAAACATTAAGCTTTTCTATTGTTTCTTCTTCTTTTTGTTAATTGTGCACAGTAAATTGACAATACTTATTTAAACACATTTTTTTTTTTTTTAAATCTGACCCTTTTCTTCCTGGACCAAGGAATTTTCTCCGTCACAGAGTAATAGAGCTTGAAAACTTCAGCATCAGCAGGGAAGGCAGGCACTCCTTAGCCAGCCACTGTGAGAGAGAGAAAATGCAATTAAGGCTCCCACCAGGGAGAGAGAACTAAACAAAACCTGCGTCTTCACACAAGAGCCTTTTTCTTCAATGCAAACTACAAGGCCTCAAATCTTGTTGGTGAGATGCTAGCATTTAGGACAACACACTTTCGGATTTTCTCACAGCAGATCAAAGTAAATAATGCAAGGGCAGCAAACAAAAGAGAAAACTCCAGTGTGCTTACATTAAAAAGAGATTACAGGGGACTTACAAGTGATTGAAGGAATAGATGACATTTTTAAAAACATAAAACCAAGATCTTTAAGTACAGCTGGCAAATAAAGTCTAGTTGGGTTACTTTACTGAGAGTGACAAACCACAAGTGACTTACCACCATGAAATTAAAAAAGGGTAATTTTACTTTATCCTAGTATTTTCTACATCTAAAGTTATACATATTCCTGTTCTTCTCTTCCTGGGTTTTAGAATGTTCAAAGCCTAGAGTCATGACAACTGATAAAGGGAGGCATTAAAGTCATGAGCCTCCTCAAATCAATGCCACAGAATATGCACAGCACTCTGTGGATTGGTGATGTAGAATCACTCTGCTTCCCTCTTCCTCCCGAGGACAGTAATCAGTCATAAAAGCAGCTCTCCTCATTCATATCAAGCCAACAGCTGGAAACTCTTCTGCAATGTTAAATTTAGCACGAACCCCTTACCAGGCACTGAACTTAGTCTTGTGGGTCTGTTCTACAGTCTTTAAGTGAGTACTCCGAGATCATAACGTATCCTTGATTTTTGTGTAAAAGTCTCATTGACTTTGGTGCAACTCTATAAAGGAAGCAAGGATAGAATATCATCTTTTAATGCCAAATTTACTACAGTTGAACAAAAGGAACGGAAATCTGGGAGGCCCATGTCAATAAACAAAAGATAAATGTTTGAGAGACTTAATAACTGAAACAGGCTTCAAATAGGATTTTTTTGAACTTTTTTTTGAAACACAGTAATAGAGTGGTGTCTTGAACTTAGCGATACTTAAACAAGCATTTATATAGTTTGTATGATGCGTATATCATACATAGTACACACACACATATACTACATACTATATTATATTCCACACATTATATATAATATAGTATGTATTAGTATAATGCGTGTATATATGTATATATATCCATATATATATGTATACACACACACACACACACACACATATATATATATATATATATATATATGGAGAAGTATCATATATATAGTATTCATAGTAACTGCAATTGTACTTTGGCAGAAGTTTAAATACAAAGCCACTAAAGCTTGCCAAAACAATTCACTGACATAATAAATGACAGAATCAAAGAGACAGCGTGGAGGAAAGACACCAGGACTTAGCATCTATAGATGTGAGATCTAGTCCAGGTTTTACCATGTTACCTCTTCTGAGAATCAATTTGATAATCAATCTATAAAACAAGGTTGGATTAGAGACACTTGAATATTCCTTCCAATTGACACATTCTGTCAATCTACATGACTCCTATAACCAGCTGCTGAGTCACATCTGTGACATTGTATGGGTATGTGTGTGTCTACATCTATATCTATATCTATATCTATCTATCTAGATAGATAGATATAGGTATAGAGATAGATATATATATAGATATAGAGATATCGATAGATATATATAGATATATAGATATATATGTATATATATACATATATAGATAGATAGATATAGACACATACATATACATTCATCCATATATATATAACTTGAATCAAAGAATTTAGTATCAAGGTGATAATTTCCAAATCTAAAAATCACACATGTAAAGAAATATCTTTATACTTTCTTTCATAGCATATTTTACTAAGCACGCGCGCACACACACACACACCACCATATTTTCCACCTCATATCTGCTTGTAAGATATATTGTTACTTTTAACATTAGAAAGGCTACTTTTGAAGAAATCAAGGACATTTGGACATGAGCTAATATATTGTAATAGGAATAATGAACCTAAGCTGAATTTTTTTTCACATGTCATAATTGGAGAAGCATTAAGACACATTTTCATAAAAACTAAAATACAACTTGTGTTTCCAAACCCCTATAAACACCCATCTTCAGCAATATTAAAATGATTTTAAATGTTTCTATCACAGATTTACTTTCGTTTCACTAAAATGCATTTAGGGAAATTTATTCTCCAGAAAGCAAATCAACATTAATAAATATGATACTCAGTTCTGTTTTAATTGCATGAATGGAAGAAAAGAAATATTATGTATTACTTATTAAAATTCTTTCTTCAGAAAACAGACTGGAAAACAATCAGGCTGTATTCAGTTCACAGACTTTTTTTTCCCCACATGGATAAAGTAAGCAAAGTTAAATTCTCAGTGCTTCCTATACACATTTACCCGTAAAATCATTTAATCTTGTTTACTTTGTAAAATATATGATGTTATTCTGTTTTGAGAATAATGCATTTAATTTAGGAAGAAACTACAAGGTGTAATATGAAAACTGGAAAGTGCAAAAAGCAGTATTAAACTGTCAATCACTGCTGATCTTGCAGAGTTCATTATTTAACTGAATATGAAGATTAGACACCCTACATTATGCATATCAATTTAAATATAAGAAACAAATTTAATCCTAAATTGGAAAAGTGCATAAGGATTTGCCTGAACTGATGCAACTTGATTTATATCATGTAGAGTACTACTTCTGAGTCAATCACATGTGTGCATGTAAGTCAACATACACATATCAAAAGTTTCACATGTAAAAATTTAGATATTTAGCTTACCTTTTTCTGTGCCATGCACCCACAGCTCTAACAGTATATTATAAAAATTAACATTAAATTACAAGGAGGGGAGCAGCTGTTGTAGACTAACGCCAAAGGGCATTTTAACCCATTAGTGGAGTTCTCTCTGACATATAGAAGCATGTATATGTGAGTGATTGTTGTAGGATAAGCCTGGGAAACATGTAAATTGCATTTCCTCATGGCAAATTGCAACTGAATTAGAATATTGGGCAGACGTAAACAATGCAATCAAATTCTGGCTTTTTATTGAGCTTCTATTTGACTTTGTATTCATTTGAAACAACAACAACAAAAAATTGTGTTTCTCAGGGTCTGTGACATTGCAGGCCATGAGAGATTCAATGTCACTGCCGGCATACAAATTTATTAGTCTATAAAATTTGACATTCTCTTATTTATTCACAGAAAGGACAAATAAGATATTTTTTCATACTTACCAGAAATATCTGGGAGTGTTTATATGCCGCTCCATCTGGAGGATGCAAATAGTCAGAACTGCTTTACAATTCAGTAGGCAAAAGCCTGCTGAAGGATAACAAATGACTTCATGGTGGAGCTCCTATTGAAATTCTTTCAGTATGTGATATTAAAAACAACTGAACAAACAGAGATAAGGGACAAATAGGATTTGAAACAGACTTTTTTTTTTCTTACAGTGCAAAAGAAAAACAAATGAAGGCTCTAGTTGAACCTATATATACCTTTTAGTGATTTCACTGCATGGATTTGCTTAATGCGTGAAAGTTTTTATCTGAAGCATCTTTAAATGTCCCACTAAAACCAATGGGACCAATTCTAAAATGCCTCCTTTGGACCAATAAATACAATTTTGAGGCTTGAAGGAAAAAAGAGGAGTCATCATAACTTTTTGATGACCCCGTTTACAGGTTTACTCTTTGATATTTGGCATAATGCATGGATGTGGGGGTTTAATAAATTTTTGGCGATTAGGATACTGTATTTAAGGAAGATGTTTTTTCTTTATTACCTGGTAGGCAAGGCTAAAAGCAAAAATTACAGTTAAATACTATGAGAATGAAAAGCTTATAATGAAAGCTACCAAAAAGAGTAACTGGAAAATGTATTTCATTCAGTTCAGTCTCTCTTTTGTGGAAGAAGTTCTACAAGTACTGGCTTTGCAACTCAAACTAACGTTAGTAACTTTCAGGTGATCAGGGAAGTTAAAATCCAAGAAACAAGAAAAGCATTACTTTGCGATGATTATTTTTATTTCTTGCTTTGAAGGGAAGATGAAAGGCTATTTAGTTGCTACTTAGCTAGGTGTTCTTGTTTTATTCTATGGCCAGATCAAAGCAACTATCTCTAAATTTACAAAACAGTTCGTAGAACCCCCGGTAATTGAAGTACAGGCTAAGTGATCTGCATCAACAGCATATGAACATAGAATCCACCATACAAAATTCATATTATTAGGTCTTCAAATGACTCATTATTTCACCTAAAAATAAGCAAAAACCAAATAGCTGACTGGAATGCTGACATGACAATGTGTTCCAGGTCTTCTTAACATAGCATATATGTGAGTTAATATCTAATGGCCATAATTAGCTTGAGCATTTTATATGACCATCCTTTAGTCTGATCTAGGTTACAATTTAGGGCTGACTTTCAATGCTTATATATAAAAGCAAGCCATGTGCGATCAGTTGTCCTAATATAACCCATTTGCTATTTTGGATATCTAACAATGCTTTATGTTAGATGAATTCACTTTACCTCCTTTGCCAGCACTGAGCCATTATTTTTTTAGTAATTTATTACATAAATACAGTGTGGAACTTTTCTTAAAAGTAATAACATTGCAAGTGAATTCAAATTTAAATGGGTATATAACTATTTCAATGAGCAATGAAATTTCATCAAAACCATCACTGCCCAACCAAAACTCAAGTATGTAGAGAAGCAGATAGCTCCAATACAATTTGTTCATTTCACATATTCAACAACCAAGTCTGGGTCATGGTTGTAAAGTCTAGCTCTAGCTACTACCTTCTTCCCAAACGACCTCAACTCAAAGACAGTTTGCCTTTTCTCTCTCCAGTAATATTCTTCAATTCTATCACTCACTTGGCACAGGACTGTGTCTGCCCTTATAATCCCTCTTGTGTTTTTATTCTCAATTATTTCTCTTTGTTTCTTAGCCTATAGGTCTTGCTTCCTTACCAGATTATACTATTGGAACAACCCTCTTCGCGTTTCATATACAACCCAGCAATTTACTATAAATTCTGTGCCCAGGAAATCTCCCCAAATAAGTGACATATTATATTCAGCTCCGGTTTCCAAAACTTGATCTAAATAGAAATAATTAAGTACAATCAGAACAAAGATTACTGTGGACTTAAAAGAAACATAGCTTCTAAAACAAGTGTTTGGTAAAGATACACACACAGATGACACACGCACCTGAAACACAGGCAATGGAAAAAAACCCCAGTAGGAATTATCAATTACTCTTCATATTATCCTGAAAATGGTGACTAATTACTTTCTGTTTCCTTAAAGGTAAATGATACTTTTACTTTTGATATTAGAGAATAAATCCTGAAAGTATTTTATATACAATATATGTTAAACAAAGAATATTACAGAGCCCACTCTGTAAAAATTTTAAATTGAGATGTTCAAGAATTCAGACTGATGAGAGGTTTACATGTTTTAGCCCACAGTCACCTTATGTCCAGTATTACTCACTATGAAATAAAAACATAGGAGTATGCCACTGCCAGGAGGCAAATACTCTTAGTGGTGATTGGCCGTCATTCTACTTCATCTAACCCTCATATTATTGAGACACTAAGTTCTTAGTTCTCAGTGTCGCCACGCCACATTCAACTGTGAGGAAATGTTAATGTCAGATAACTAGAACCAGGAGAGCTTGCATTAATGATACCTGACTCTTCATGAAAAGGGGGAAAACAGAATGACAGGAAGAGGTAAACAACAAAATGAAATAATCTGAAAGCTACAAATACTATATTCCTCAGATTGCGACGCTGAAGGCCCCTCTCTTGGAACATCTTTTAGCCTTTGTGCATATCACCTTTAATTAATGAAATATCAAACGTATTAAGGAAAATACACATTTTAAAGTTTAACTGAAATGGTGAGGGTCATAGAGAACTATGGTAAACTTGTGGGGCTCCTGAGTGGCTCAGATGGTTAAGCGTCCAACTCTTGATCTTGGCTAAGGTCATGATCTCACAGTTCATGGCATCGAGCCCCACGTCGGGCTCTGCACTGACAGTGGGTGCCTCCTTGGGATTTTCTCTCTCCCTCTCTCTCTCTGTTCCTCTCCCCAGCTCGCACTCTCTCTGTCTCTTTCAAAATACATAAATAAACTTAAAAAAAAAAAGAAAGAAAAAGTACTGATAAACTTGTTCCAAAAGTAGTGTTATGGTTCAGCAGAAAACAGAATAAAGAGAAAAATTAGTTAACAGTTTTACTTAAATGTTTATAATTCTCCGTATCTGGAAGTTGAACTTTTAGGATGGATGCCCTTACAACACCTGTTTATTGAAAACCTGAACTATTACTTTCATTCAAAAGCTGACCGACTAAATCTTTAAGACTCAAGGAAAAAAAAACGTGATAGAAGACTTTTCAAAGACTCTCAAAGTGAAGAGAGAATCTGAATTAACTTTGCAATCCAAAGACACCCAAGATGAAACATTTCCCATCTCAGCTTCCCTCCATCCAAATCCTTGCTCATCCTTATCCCTTGCCCTTGACTAAAAGGCAAAAAGGAAACAAATTAATCACCTGAGCATTTATTTTCATTTACTTCTCAACCCCGTGAAATCTTATCTTAAGTCAGAAAACTAGAACTCAGAAAGTTTAACTAACTTGACTGAAGCCACCCCAGATACACATAGCTCATGAACAAGAGGTGTGGAGCTGGCACCCAGACCATCCTTCCCAGCTTAAAACCTCTTCATTTCCAATACCAATATAAAATATTTTGGAGACTTTATTTTGAGGGAGGCTTTTCTGTAAGTGCTTAACATACTCTAACTCAGTCTTTGTCATAATTTGTAAGATAGGTCAAATTATCAATCCCGTTTTTAGCAGATAAAGAAACAAAGGGTTAGAGAAGTTAAGTGACTTCCCCCAAGTCCCAGAGCTAATCAGTGGCAAAGGTAGAATATTAGCCCAGGCCGTCCAAGCCCATGCTCTGCATGTACTCATCTCATAGTTAGAAAACAGAGACTCAGGAAGGTAGCCTGTGCAAACAGAGGTTCCATGACCTGGATTCCCTTAGGCCTTCAAACTCCCTGTTGCTGTTCCACTGTCCCAAGAGCACGGTTATACGTACTTCCATAAAAGGGGGTCTTGAACGGGCCAGGATTCACCACAAATAGCACATTGACATGGTATCCCTATTTGAAGATGGTCTGCCATTTTTGCATAGATTTACCTACCTACAGATCTCCTTTAAAAATAGAAACAGCCACCTGGGTGGCTCAGTCAGTTAGGCACCCAACTTCAGCTCAGGTCATGATCTCACAGTTCCTGAGTTCTAGCCCCACACTGGGCTCTCTGCTCTCAGCTCAGAGCCCACTTCAGATCCTCTCCATGCCTCTCCCCCACTCCCACACATTCTTGCACATTCTCTCCCTAAACAACAAACATTAAAAAATAGCAATGAACAACAACTTTTAAAAGGCGAATATAGGCACAATTTCTTATGTGAATTTTTGAAATCTTGAACTGACACTCAAGTACTAAACTCTTAAGTTTCATATCATTTTAACTGACACATAAAAACAGAAAACAAAAAACTTAATCCCCTTTAAAGGGGAACCACATTTTATAAAGACTTTTCCCAGGTAATCTAACCATATTTCCAATCTTCCTAGCAAATAAAATATTTAGAATATAATGTTTTTAAACCATAGCCAAACTATAAAAAGGAAATTACACTGAATCAAAAAAAACATTCCTTGAATTCCTAGGTAATTAATATAACATTTTTTATTTTTTTATTTTTTTATTTATTTTTTTTTGTTTAGTAATACAAATAAGAGATGAAATGAGATAATACCACTATTCCCAGCAAAGCCTGTTTCTTACTTGGAAGCACATGTCTAGCTTGGCTTCTCTACTTACCAAGAAAAAATGATCAGCACATAAAGGAATGAGGTCTTTTAAGCTAAAGACATGATACTAATGGGCCTCAAGTACTTAAAGAATGCTGTAAAGATAGCAGTGAATTCCCATTTCTAACTTAACAACTTCATTTCTTAATGCTTCTCCCAAATCCTATACCATCCTGACAGAGCTTCCTGATATTCCCACATTGTACCACGTTTATTTTCTTGACTCCTTGTTCTTATTTGCCCTCTTCTTACACGTCAGAACCCATTCAACTCCCAGCTCCTCTCTAAGGACTTCCATATCTCCTAGGCAGAGCTGGTAACTCTTTGTCCATAATCCCACTGTATTCTCATTTTACAATGAAATCATTTATTCAGAGTCAAATTCCTCTAACGAAAGGAACCAGCAGTCACCTCTATGTGTCAGTAAAATGCCTAACATAAGGCAATTAACGGTCCAGGGCAGAATACGCTACTAACAAAAACCGAAGACCAAACAAATCAGATTTTGGAATCAGCCAAATATACATTCCAAACCTTCTATGACTTATACAACCTTGATCAAGATACTTAACCTCTTCAAACTTCAATTTTGCAACTCAACTATGGGGACTATAATATCTTTCCTACAAGACTGTTAGAAAGATCGAATAAAAATATGTTCACAGCCTTGCATAGCAGCTAGTATGTATAAAGTGCCTGTGTGATGGAGAGTTATTAGAATGAATAACTTAGAGCAAGAAGAAATTAAGTTAAACATTAAGAAACTATTTCTTAAGAAGGTTATTAGGAACATTCCAAGCAAAGCTGTAGACTTTTGTTTTCCCAGGAGTTTTGAGACAGGAGTAAGCAACTCTTTCTCTGGAATGCCTTAGATTATTGGACAAGACAATTTCAGGAAATCCCTTTTTGCTTTCAGATTTTATAATCATCAACCTTCCTAATTCTCCAAGTGACTTCAAAATTGTTTCAATTACTTGAGTACTGTTACTCTCTTCATGCAAAAGGAGCTGGGATAGCATTTCTTGTCTTTTTGTATCTGAATACAGTAAAGAAAAACTAAAGAATACCACTTTCTTTCCATTGATAAACATAGTTAATGGAATTATTCATTATATATCAGAACTGTAAGCAGGTAAAACTACCTATGGCTATTGTAAAAATCATATTTACTTTTTTCCCCTTTCAATAACATATATTGAAATACTATAATGATATAATATTATGTTATCACTTTTACAAATTTGGCTGTGACAAAGCTTTTAAACTACTAACAAATTTTCAGTATCAGTAATTCCCACTGGAAATACCGTAACCTGTTTCAGTCTAATGATTTAAGGTTACAAACATTCCTTCCAGAATTATTTCCAACATCTCACAAGGCATATTCATTGTAAAAAGTGAGCCACTTAGCAGGTAAACACACAGGAAATGTTATATTTCAAACTAATCACAAGGACTATGACAAATTAGGAAATCACATGGAGACATTACACACTTTGTCTAGAGGACAAGTAATACATTGTACTAAATGTAAGCTGGATGGTTCATATAAACATATTCTATTAGAAAATTCAGCATTAAACTTTGCCTTGTGGGAAGATATTTTATTTTCCCAAGGAAATTAAGGATATTTAGAGATTGGAAACTGGCGTATCCTATTGATCCTCTTTGCTAACTATGATACCTAGTAAAAGAAATTTATGGTGAAAGGAGAAACTAGCTATTATTTTCCTCCTGGAAAGAAAAAGGAAAATTTTTTCCTTTTGTTTCCAAACATACAAAGCTCAGATAAATCTAAACTAATATAATCCTCTCACATGTATGAATAGTTCTAATATTGTGGATGTCAATGATCTCCTTTCTCACTTTCTTATCTCATATATAATCATTCTACTAATTACAGTAAAAATCTTTACTTGACTATTGTCATTATGGAGCCATCGTATACTTGTGTTCACCCAAAACTGCTTTAATACATACATACATGTGTACACACACACACACACACACACACACACTTTAGCTTTGGGGTGTTTTACTTCAAAGATTACTAACAAATATCCCAATTTCACCCTGAAGGATTTTGACAAGAAAATGTGGTATTTTGAGGTGATAATGTCACCTGAAGAGAAAAAGAAAATAAAAAAACTAAGCTGAAGATTAGAAATTTAATCCCAATAAAACTTAAAACACTTCATGGTAAAATGACACTCTTAGGATAATTCTAGATGCCTTCCACCAACCAGCACATCGCCTGAACTGGCTCAGTCCTTAAAGGGTCAAAATTTATTATCATTTCAGTTCATCTAATAAGTAATGTTTTTGCCGAACAAAACCAATTCCCAATAAATTCTCACTGTATTTGTGTGCTCTGATTTGATTTAGAGGCCTATGGGGAGACACCATTTGGTAGCACAGGAACACAGAGGGGTAGGTGTTGCTGGGGAGAAGTAGGGCTCATGTGCCAGAAGTGTTATTGTGTCAGGTTGATTTATTGAGTGAGCTTCACTTCACCGAATGTTCCGAGATATTTATTTCCCTAAAGGCTCTGCAAAGATATGAACAGACCCGCATCCACAGATGTCATCATTGCTCATTTTACCGAGTCATGAAATTTTCTCAACTGCAATTTGTCCATCTAAAATTGCTGTAACAGAGCAATGTCAATAGTAGCATCCTACTCGGGCACCACCTTCTATATAAGGCTCTGTTGCCAAATTCAGTACTTCTGTGCAACTTCATGGTAATTAAAGTGACAGAACAGCTTCACTGTGATTTCAAAAGAGTTTTTCAGAGAAGTTATTCCAATTTGTAAACTCCACTTTGAGTCCTCAGATAAAGCAAAACCTTTAAGGGGAACTGAACAGGAATACCTAAACACAGAATCGTTTATCCTTGCCAAAATTAAAATAAAAATAGATGTAGAGAAAAGGAAAGAAAGCAGACCGTGTGTCACGAAACCCAAAACTTCAAGGATGTCACCTTTTTGAAAGCCGCCCTTAAATTTAGTGTCTTATTCTGGGGGTCTAGACTCATCGGTTTTATTTTTCCCCTCTCCGTTATCAAGCAAATGAACCACAAAAGTTGATTTTAAAAGGACGTTGCTAGATATACATCCCTTGCCTATAACTTTTATTCAAAAACACTTGCGTAAATGTATGAAAGAGTTCTTAAGGTGCATTCATAATGCTAAAACGTTATAACTTGAGTGTTTTCGATGACTTTGTCTAAAATCTTCTTCAGCACCTAATAGAATATCAATGTCTGTGTTAAATAAAAACTGCATGCTTGTGTTGTGTGTCAGAATTTTCGGGTTTATTTAAATATGTTAATATTTCTCATTATGCCATTAACAATAACCTTCATCCATTTGTGAAAAACATTTTGCCAAGCATGCACATAAAAAATTAGCAAGTGAAGCAAAATCACCTTAATTTGCTTTGGACCAGCAAATAACCAACTAATTTGCAGAAATCCCTGCCAAGCACTCATATTAAATGCTTCATGCTTATTTTATGACCTCTGCTGCTCTTCTCCTTCCCGGGCCCTGAATCATATGATCATTAACATATTGCAAGGTCTGAAACTTTATTTTTTACATTCTTTAATTAATGCCTGTTTATAGAAGGCCATAGGACTTCAGATCCAGTTAATGAAACTTCGCTCCCCCAGGCCCCTAGAGCCCAATAGAGAGCTCTCTCCTCTGTTGTTTTAGTAGCTTTTTTCCAACTGTTTGTTTATACACACTTAATTGATCTCTTTAGTCCCAGAAGCATTCCAGAGACACAACCTGTTTTGAGGCAAGCTAAAGTTTTCCCCCTTCCTTTATAAAAGCCTTGAATGCCCAAGGTTATCAGTTTTAATTTGAAAGTTGAAGATTCAGCTTTATTTACACTGTCTAAAAGTAAAAACTGATACAGGCCCCGAAGTGTTTATTTTTACATTCGTATATAGCAGAGGGGATCACAAGTGCATACTGTATATAATTATTTTGATGTAGAACTAAGTAATTACTAAATGCTGCTATGTCTTATTTTATGGCATTGAATAAACGCAGCCTTTATAACAAGTTGAAAATAAAAACAAATCAGGCTGCCAATGCATGAAATTTTCATGGCTCTTCAATTTACATTTTACATATTCCCTATGACAAGAATTTCTATTATGCTATTCTCTTTTTTCTGCTATAATTAAATTAAAAAAGTAATTGGCTGGTGCTGCACACTGCAGCAATGTCTTAATCACATAGACAAACAGTTTTACAATAGCTCACACCATTTGCCACATGGGGCAATGACATTATTGTACCAGACTATAAACTCGAGACAGATATCACATACCCGCCTTCAGCCACGGTGTTGGCAAGAACAGAACACGAGGTTATTCGGCACCCTGACTGGCACCTCTATAATGGAATTCCCAATTAAGTAAAAGTGGCTCCAATCCGGCCATGTGGTTTTAAAAACTGCCAAAATTCGAAGCTTATGAATCTGCACATACATACATGCGTGTACTCCAGGTAGAGAATATATGCTGGAAAGGCCAAAAGGGAAAATACTGGTACAAGTTATAAATGCAGCAGGCATTATGAGAACTGGCAATGGGAAATCATTATTTCTGAATGCTCTGATGGGAAAAATCTTGATTATGCATGTTTTATATGTGTGTATATTCTATTCTTTTTTTCTTAGTGTTCGGTTTGCAGGTATTTTTCTCTTTATATTTACAGCGAATACTTCACTAATACTTTCTGAGGTCGGGGGAAGTCAGAGTCAGGAACTCTTTGGTGTTTCCAGAAACTTCGCTGACAAGGGATTCATGAGACCTGGGTCTTAATTCTGGCCTTCCTCCAGTAAGCCATGGGATACCTTTGAGCGAGTTGCACTATCTCTTAGTCTCAGTTTATCCATCTGTAAATGAGTATGTTAGGCTAGATTATCTCTAAGGTTCAATTCAGCTCTCAGATGATACAATCACATACAGATCCAATCTTTTCTATGCTAATGTGTGAGGAAAAGAAACCCAAAAATACAGCACAGGTGCTTCCAGTGGCAGCAAGGAAGCAAAGAGGAATAGAAATCTGAGAAATCTGACAGAGCTGGAGTGCTAAAAAGAATAAAATCAACACAGCATGAAAAGAACAAGGGGAAATGATAATAAGGAGTGGACATATTTTATAGATCAGCTTTCTTTATTGGTATCAGTGAAGCTCTGTTTAAAAAACACAGAAAGCTAAAAATTTTAGAATTCAGTCCCTTCTAGATTTTAAAGCTATCTGTTTAGTGATTTTACCATTTGCTCTTTTACAACAGATAACTTTTTTCACCACTATCTATTAAGAAAGCAAGTAAAGAATTTGCGAGAGAGATTTTCCCAAACTTCATAAAACTAAGATGTTCTCTACAACACCTACACTTGATTACGTAACCAGGATTCAAAATCTTCATTTAGCTGATAGCTCTGAAAAATATTCAGGTGTCCCATTCTCATAAAATGTTTTCTAGAATGAAATTGCTCCCTCCAAAAATGTACATGTTATTTCAATACAGTTTAGCGGCCAGTTTGAAATCCTCAGATATTGCTCTTTGGTCCTTGTAATTACTAATAATTTCAGAAGTCCCTTCGAAAAAGAGATCCTTGCAATAATGAACAAATGTATATACCATGCCATATTCAAGAAGACATTGCACATCAGTAATATCCCATTTACAATTTCGTCTTAAATGGAAGAAAATGATGGACAAAAAATATAAAGCATATAGAGACCCAATTTTAAAGCAGGTATGTTTAAGGAAGTTTTCCAGTGCATGTTATACACATGTAACTTATGCGTAAGCAAACAGCAGCATTTTCCAGACGTTGAAGAATCCCTCCTCATTTTCCCCATGCAGCCTTTCTTCCCCCAACTTCCTTAGTCTGAACTATCAGCCTTACGTAAAACAAATTCCGTCATTGCTGCCAAGGTGCTCAGTAGCTGAAAGTCTTCAATCTTCACATAAATAGGGTGCAAATCAAATCTTATGATGGTATATTCAAGCTTTCAGGATCTCTGTTTGCTACCAGAAATGTCAGAGTTTAGTACCTACTAAGCCATAGATTTATGAGGAAATGCTCGTAGATTGACAAGCAATTTTGTAACAAATGCATCTTCAGCGTTAGATTCACAGGAATGTTTAGGACATGCCTAAATGATTTAGTATTTTATACCTCTGCTCAAAAGAACAGTTCATATAAGTCAGTTCTATCTGAGGACAGTCAATCAAGCAGAAACTAAAAGTAATTTTAAGAGATCATGATTCATTTACAAAAAAAAAAAAAAGTTTATCTCTAGAATTCAGGAGTGTGCAGTTACAAGTGATAAGTTGATAACAGGCAAAGTTTGAAATGCTTTAATTGAGACAAGGCAAATAACTTTCTTATTTAGATATGAAATACAGAGCATCTCTGATTACGTTTATTTATGAGCTGCCAATATTTGAACATATGCAAAGTTTGCATTGTTTCCCATTTGCCCCAAACTTTAAAAAACATAATTCCTTTTCTTAACGTGCCACCCTTCAGGGCAAGGAGTTGTAATGAACACCTCCCAGTCACACAGAATTACAATGTTCTTTATCTCGCCCGGCACTAAAAAAAAAAAAAAAAAAAAAAAAAAAACTTCCAAAGGTTTGGAATCCTGAAACCTGTAAACAAAATCTGTGGAGCAGATAAAATTTTAAATGGCACAATGCAATTAAAGCTGAATTCAATTTGAGCACACCCTGTCCATCTGTCAGAGGGAAACAAAAGCCTAGGAGCTCCATTATTGCTGAATCCCTGCTCTTGTTAATTTGCTTGCTGAGAGATTTCAATTTCTAGGAAGTGCACAAATTAGTGTTCAGTCAGGGCTAGATCCTCAGTAAGTATAAGCAGATGGTGGAAATCAGCCCTAATCAAGTGGCCAAAGCCTTTTTTTTCTGTCTGATTAAAGCATTTTAATCCTTTCAGATTGTCTGCTTTTTTAGCAAATATTCACCATCTTTTATTTTTCTTATATTCCAGGATGGATTTAAATGTAGCTAGGCACATGAGAAGAAAAAGAACTTGGAGGAATAGAGCTATCAGTATCTGAGTTACAAGCAGTGGCCTACTGGATCTGTGAATTCATTTAATGTCTCTTTTTTCCCCTAGTATATGTTTAATAATTGTTGGAATCATTATTAATTTATATGCAAATATAAATAAGGCATACTTAATCTGTTCTGGTGGAATTAAATTACTGCAGGAAAGACAAAGAGTTAGAAAAATTTTCAGCTTTAAGATTAAAGCTGGCAAGAACAGAGGGCAACCAGAAAAGTCACATGTATGTGCAAATCTCCTACCCAGAGAAAAGAAAGAAGCAGATTTTATTCTTTATATTAACACAAACTAACAAATATGTAAAATTTTAGTGAAGGGAAGTTTTTAAATTAAAACAAAAAATTTAATAAGTAAAGGGCTGCAATCTTTTATAAATAATGAAAACAAAAATTATTAGAACTAAAAACTGTATCATTGTTTTCAAAGTATGAGAAACACACACTCAAAATGTAAAAGTACTACAGTCTTTATAGATGCTTAAAACTCACACACACATTTGCAAGCCAAGAAACACATGAAGCAAAATTTTTTAATTATTCAAAGAAGCATTATAGTGACTTAATTGTGTGTTTAAGCAAACAGTTGGCAAAAACAAAGTCCTTCTACCTCCTACATTTATCCAGGATACATGAAAAATGAACTTTTCTTATTATACGTAAAATGTTTGTGATAACGACTTTGCACATAAAATTTCAAAGTGTTTGAACACATGTAAGGATAAATCTTTACATAACTATTTTGAAATCTCCCCTTAAACTTAGGCACATACATGAGAAGTATTTATGGGGGGGGAGGGAAACACAGTTTAATATCAGAAAGTATTTTTGAACGAGCCCAAACTTTGAGTTGAACATTTGTACAAGTTCTGATATGCTGAATATTTGTAAGATTTCTGGTAGTGCTTTAACATCCTGTTTAGCAATTTCATTACACAACCAGATTCTTAACAAATACCCTCCCTAACAGTTTGATAAAATTCACAAGTACCAGTGTTCATCTATACTTTTACATGTTTCTTTTAACTAGAATAGTTACTAAAGAACTGGTGTTTTAATTTGTTTATTTGAACATTTGAAATTTATATTCATAAAGCTTAAGCTGAAATACATCTTTTTTTTTTTTTTAACATTTTTTATTTATTTTTGGGACAGAGAGAGACAGAGCATGAACGGGGGAGGGGCAGAGAGAGAGGGAGACACAGAATCGGAAACAGGCTCCAGGCTCCGAGCCATCAGCCCAGAGCCTGACGCGGGGCTCGAACTCACGGACCGCGAGATCATGACCTGGCTGAAGTCGGACGCTTAACCGACTGCGCCACCCAGGCGCCCCTGAAATACATCTTATACACCAAATCTTTATGCCAGTTTTATGCATTTGCCCAAGACCATATATGCAAATTTCCCAAGTTTAAAAATTGTAACTACCATCCCTAAGGGTAAATGGTTCCTTACATATACAACTTACATTGTACCTTGAAGTTTCTACTTGAACTATTTTTAAAATTCTCATTCAAAAGTAAATCATAACAAAAGAAATCATCAAACCCACTAGACATTTGTTTCATGGACATAGCTTTAAAGTCCTTCCACCACTGATAAAGATGGAATCAAGTTTAAATCAGCTCACAAAGAAACAGAAAGTTTGTATTTCTTGTTTATTCCACCCATCCATTTACTAGCTAATAGTGTAATCCAATAGTGAAAAGCAGTGCTCACATCTCCACACCGTTTCTTTAAACAGCCTAAACTGTTGGATCCTGCTGTATTCTTAGACACTTTCACCTGTCTATGCCTAGAACAGGGCACTTTACAAGCAATAGCTATGTAAGCAATTAGGTACTTAGCTGAGAAGGCCAGAGTATGCACAGGAGGAACACACTGACTTTCACATTCCCATTTTAAAGAAATATGCCTCCATGAGCAGATATAGTAGAATGCACTCAAGAAATTTATGCCCTTCACCTTTATTTTTTTTCTCATTTTAAAGATTTCAAACTTTAATCTAAGAGCAAATGAAGTCATGGAAGGACTGACAGCAGAGGAAGTGGAGATTCTTCTTTTTTATAAATTGAGGTATAACTGGCATACATTATATGAGTTCATATGTACGACACAATAATTTAATATTTCTATACTGGGAAATGATCACCATAATAAGTCTACTTACTATCCATCAGCATACAAAGTTACAAAAAAAAAAAATTTTTTCCTGTGTTGAGAAATTTTAGGATGTACTCTCTTGGCAGCTTTCAAGTTTGTACTACAATATTACTGACTATAGTCATCATGCTATATATTATATCGCCATGCCTACTTTATTATGTAATTGGAAGTCTGTTCTACTTGGTCCTCTTCCCCTATCTTGCCCATCCCCCAAGCAACCACTTCAAGCAACCACCTTTCTGTTCTCTGTATCTATAAGTGTTGTTTTGTTTGGCTTGGTTTGTTTTTAAGATTCCACATATAAGTGAAATCATGTGGTATTTGCTTCTCTGTTTGATTTCTTTCACTTATCATAAGTCCCTCAAGGTCAATCTGTATTGTTGCAAATGTCAAGATTCCATTCTTTTTTATGGCTGAGTAATATTTCATTACACACACGCACACATGCACACACACATACACACACACACACACCATATCTTTTCTATCCATCCATCCACTGATGGAAATTTAGGTTGCTTTCATATCTTGGCTATTGTAAATAATGCTGCAATAAACATAAGGGTGCATATACTGTTTCAAATTAGTGTTTTTGATTTCTTCTGATAAATTACCTAGTAATGGAACTCCTGGATGATATGGAATTCTATTATTATTTTTTTGAGGAACCTCCATACTGTTTTCCATAGTGGCTGCACCAGTTTGCACCCTTCACAATAGTGCATGGGTGTCCACTCTTCCCCACATCCTTGCTAATACTTGTTATTTTTTGTCTTTTTGATAGTAGTCATCTAATTGCTATGAAGAGGTATCTTACTATGGTTTTGATTTGCCTTTCCCTGATGATTAGTGATGTTGAGGATCTTTTCACGTACCTGGAGGCCATCTGTATGTCTTCTTTGGAAAAATGTCTATTGAGTTCTTCTGCCCACTTTTTAATGGAATCATTTGGGTTCTTGGTTATTGAGCTGTATGAACTCTTTATATATTTTATTGTATGTATGTATGTATGTATGTATAAATGTATGTATACATTTATTTATTAAATTTTTATTTATTTATTTTGAAAGAGAGAGAACAGGGGAAGTGCAGAGACAGGGAGAGGGAGAGAGAGAGAGAGAGAGAGAGAGAGAGAATTCCAAGCAAGCTCTGCATTGCCAGCACAGAATCCGATATGGGGCTCAGACCCACAAACTGTGGGCATGACCTGATCTGAATCTGAGATCATGACCTGAGGTGAAACAAAGAGTCAGCTGCTTAACCAAATGAGCCACACAGGTGCCCCGAGTTCTTTATATATTTTAGATATTAACCTCTTATCAGATATATGGTTTGAAAATATTTTCTCCCATTCAGTAAATCATCTTGTAATTTTGTTGATGGTTTCCTTTGCTATGCAGAAGCTTTTTAGCGTTGTGTTGTGTGGTCCCATTTGTTTCTTTCTTTTGTTGCCTTTCCTTTTAGAGTCAGGCCCAAAAAAACATTGCCAAGACCAATGTCGAGGAGCTCATCACCTATGTTTTCTTCTAGGAATTTTATGGTTTCAAGTCTTACATATAATTTTTTAACCCAGTTTGAGTTAATTTTCGTGCCTAGTGTAAGGTAGCAGGCCAGTTTCATTCTTTTGCATATGACTGTCCGGTTTTCCCAACACCATTTATTGAATAGATTGCACTTTCTCCATTGTATATTCTTGCCTCCTCTGTCATAAATTAAGTGACCATACATACGTGGTCTTATTACTGGGCTTTCTATTCTGTTCCATTAATCTATGTGTCAGTTTTAATGCCAATACCACACTATTTTGATTACTATAGCTTTGTAGTACAGTTTGAAATCTGGTCATGTGATGCCTCCAGCTTTGTTTCTCTTTCTCAAGACTGCTTTGGCTACTTGGGGTCTTCTGTAATTCTGCACACATTTTAAAACTGTTTGTTCTATTTCTGTGAACTATGACACTGGAATTTTGATAGGGATTGTGCTGAGTATGTAGGTTGTTTCGGTAGTATGAACATTTAAACAGTATTAATTCTTTTAATCCATGATACATCTTTCCATTTATTTGTGTCTTTAATTTCTTATACTTTTCAGTGTATAGATCTTTCACCTTTTGAGTAAAATTTATTCCTAAGTACTTTATTCTTTTCGATATGATTGTAAATGACCTTTTCTTAATTTCTCTTTCTGATAGTTTGTTGTTAGTGTACAGAAATGCAACAGACTTTTGTACCCTGATTTTGTACCCTGCAACTTTACTGAATTTATTGATTAGCTCTAATCATGTGAGAGGTAGTCTCTAGATTTTTCTATATATGAAATCATATATAGTGACAGTTTTACTTCTTCCTTTCCAATTTGGATGCCTCTTTTTTTTTCTTATCTGAATGCTACGACTAAAAAGACTTCCAATATTATGTTAAATAAAAATGGCAAGAGTGTATGTCCTTGTTTGTATAAAGTTGGATTGTTTATTTGAGATTTTTCTTGTTTCTTGAAGTAGGCATGTTTCTCTATGAACTCTCATCTCTGCTCTGATTTTGCTGCATCCCGTAGATTTTGGTATGTTGTATTTCCATTTTCATTTGTGTCAAAGCCTTTTTTTTTAATTTTCCCTTGATTCCTTTGTTGACCTATTGGTTGTTCAATAGCATAAATATCCACATAATCAGTGCCTTTTTTTCATCTAAAAGAAGTCGCTTTCACATTTATTCTAAGGCTGATTTACTTGTGGTGAACTCCTTCAACTTCCATTTGCCTGGAAAATTCTTTATCTCTCCTTCAATTATGAATGATAAACTTGGCAGAAAGTATATTCTTGGTTGACATTTTTTTTTTTCCTTTCAGGACTTGAATGTATCTTGCCACTTCCTCTGGCCTACAAAGTTTCTGCTGAAAAATCTGTATATAGTCCTATGAGGGTTCCCTTGTACACAACAAGTTGTATTTCTCTTGCTACTTTTAAGATTATCTTTGGCTTTAACTTTTGATATTTTAATTACAATATGTTTGTGTGGATCTCTTTAAGGGTATCACTTTTGGAACTCTCTGGGTGTCCTGGATCTGGATGTCTGTTTCCTTCTCCAGGTTAGGAAAGCTTTCAGCCATTATTTATTAAAATAAGTTTCTGCCCCTTTCTCTCTCCCTTCTCCTTCCCAAACCCCTATAATGTTAGTTCTCTTGTTACTATTCTACAGGTCCCTTCTACAGGCTATCTTCATTTTTTTAAATTCATATATATATATTATATATATATATATGGAATATATATATATATAATATATATATATTTTTTTTATTTTATTTTTTTTTTTTTGAGTGAGATCCACTGCCCTGTCTCCTGACTCATTGCTTCATCTGTTTCCTCTACCCCTCTGGTGTGGTTTTCATTTCAGTTTTGTTTTTTTTTCCCCAGCTCCATGACTTCTGTCTTGTACTTTCTTATATTTTCTGTCTCTTTGTTGAAATTCTCACTGTGCTCATCCATTCTTCTCCCAAGATTGGTGAGCATCTTTATGACCATGGCACTAAACTCTTTTATCTGGTATGTCTGTTTCATTAAGGTTTTTTTTTCCCTGAGGTTTTGTCATGTTCTTTCATTTGGAACATATTCCTCTATTTCCTGATTTTGCTTGACTCTGTATTTGTTTCTATGTGTTAGGTGTTACTTCTCACATTCTAAAATGAGCGGACTTGTTGTTCAACCATGCCCTAGCTCTTGGTCATCTCTTGAATCTTTGTGTTGTCTAAGCAGCCAGATTTACTCTTGATAGGTCCTGGTTGTTGAGGTTGTGCTGAGAGGCACAGTATTCCCTCTCAGTATTCCAGAGGGAAGGATCTCAGCCTAGTTTCATGCTGATTGGGAGCCAGACCCTTAGGCCACAGCTCTTTAAATTATGGAAGTATATACAGTCCTGTGGGACCATGGTTGTAGAGCCTGCTGGCCTCCAAGCCAGTTGATCTGGAAGTGCCCCCGTGACAACAGTTGTAAAAATCAGGGCTCCAGATGAGTACATAAACTCCTTTCTGGGAGATACCAGTAAGCTGTAGTGAGGCCAGGGGAGAGCACAAAGGTGGTATTCCCTGGCCTACATTCCCTAGGCTCACCTCTGTAGCCTCTAGATTTGTGGCAAACTTGAGCCTGCCTTCAGGCTGAAGCTCCAGGACAGGTAAATAGACTTTTTCACAGGAAGATTGGGTGTGTGTTCCAATCTACTGGCCGGGGGCGTTGCGGGGAGGTGGGAGCGGTAGCAGGCCGAAAACTGTTTCTCTGACTGTTACAGTCCCACAGGATTCAGAAATGCAAGCTCTCCCCTGACCACAGTGCCAGGCAATCAAGGGGAGTCCCTGTGTGGTCTGTGTGCATCCCCAGCTTTAGCAAGGCAGCTGGAGAATGCAGGGGCAGGACACGCCTTCCAGCTTTAACAGGGCATCAGGGGAGAGCAGGGATCCTGAATGCCCACCCGCTTTAGCAGGTTTGCTGGAGACTGTAGGAACTGTGTGTGCCTCCTTATACTAGCAAGGTAGAGGGAGAGTGCAAAAGTGGTGTCCACCAGCACCTCCATCTGGGAGTTCCATCAGGCTCCTGCCCATCTTCCATATCAGCAAATGAATCTCCTTCACAAATAGTCTAGGCACTTTTCAAACTGCTGCTGTCATGGTGAGCCCGGGGGTGAGTGACTCTGCATGCGAGCCCTTTAAGAGCAGTATCAGTTCCCTATAGCTCTTTGAATCTCTGAACATAAGCCCTGTTGTTTATCAAAGCTAGATATTCTGGGGGCTCACTTCTCTGTGCAGGTCCCAAGGGTTGTATGCCTGCTATGGGATTCAAACCCCTCACTCCTCAGAGAGCAGTTCCTGCTTTGCAAGATCTCTCCCAATTGTGAGTTGCTGTGCTGCAGGTGGAGGTGTTGGCGTGATCACATTGCACCTCTCCTACCCATTTTTATGCTGCCATTTTATCCTTTGTTGCAGAAGAGCTGCTGAGCGAGTTTCCAGGTCTTTCTCAGAGGGAACTGATCAATATACACAGGCAGCTGTATATTCAGTGTGTCTGTGAATTCAGGATCCTTCTACACTGCCATTTTTCCCCTCCTACTTTCATTCTTTTACCACTGCCACCCCTCTAATTCTGGCCTCACACCTCTCACCTGATCTATTTTATAACCTCCCATTGGCCTCCATACCTCTTTAAAGATTCCCTTCTGTCAACAAAATAAGACTTCTTTGCCCATCCTATAAAGGCTCTTGATGTGATGGCCTTAGCCAATATTCAAGGTTCTTTCTTGACACTCTAGCTAAATCTTATCACTCAGTATCCACATGATATGCCCTCTATTTTCCAAAACCCTGACTTGGCTCACAAAGTTCCTTCCATCTGGAATGCCATTGCAAATTAACTCCAACTCAAAGTACTACCCAAAGCTTGTCTAAATTTCTACTAATTTTGGGGCGCCTGGGTGGCTCAGTCAGTTAAGCATCCGACTTTGGCTCAGGTCATGATCTCGCGGTTCATGGGTTTGAGCCCTGCATCAGGCTCTGTGCTGACAGCTCAGAGCCTGGAGCCTGCTTCGGATACTATGTCTCCCTCTCTCTCTGTTCCCCCCCTGCTTGTGCTCTGTCTCTCTCTCTTTCTTTCAAAACTAAATAAACATTAAAAAAAATAGATTTTAGGGGTGCCTGAGTGGCTGAGTTGGTTAAGTGTCTGACTTCGGCCTAGGTCATGATCTTGCGGTTCTGAGTTGAAGCCCCATGTCAGGCTCTGTGCTGACAGCTCGGACCTTGGAGCCTGTTTCAGATTCTGTGTCTTCCTCTCTCTCACTCTCTCTACCCCTCCCCTGCTCATGCTCTGTCTTTCTCAAAAACAAACATAAAAAAAAATTTTTTTAATGTATATATTTTTTAAATTTCTACTAATTTCATGAACCTCCATCACAAATGTCCATCTCTTCATAAACCTCCATCATTCTCCATCACACTAGAATTTGTGTCTCCCTACTTTTTTCCTCCAATATCTTGTTTTGGTTTTCTTAGTATAACTACTTATAATATTCTGGCTTGCATTATACCTAATTATTTACATATACATTTATTTCTTATTTTTCCTACCACACGGGAAGTCTTTTTTTGTTTATCGGTTTGTTTATTATATCTTCTCTGGAACACAGTAATGTACTTCCTATGCTATGGAGCTTCACTGAGCAATACAATAGTCAGTAGCTACATGTGTCTGTCTCAATTAAAAGTATTTAAAATTAAATACACTAAAAAAGTTCAGTTCCTCCATTGCACATGTCATGTTTCAAGTGATAATAGCCACATATGACCAGTGGCTACTGAATTAAATAGTGCAGGCATAGAATATTTTCATCATCAGAAAAAGTCCTATCAGACAGCACCTTTGTAGAGACTCAACAAGAGTTCAATTAGAATTTACATATAATTATCAACAAAGTATCACAAGAACAGGAAACAAGGAGGGAATCTTGAACACTACTTTTCCAACAGTTTGGAAGACAGGCTGATATATACACTCAGCTGTCTTCTCTGGGAGGTTTTGGTAAACTGAGAGCACCCAACATTTGCTCTCTCTCTCTTACGTTAATAACTGCCCCAAACAGACCAGGACAATTTTCTGTTACTTCATATATAATTAATAGTGGTTAAGGAAATTTATATGGCAACTGTTTTGCAGAAGCTTTAACTCACACTTTCAATATTTAAAAAGGCTGCTGTCACGGCTGATAGGAATAAAATTAAACCCACCAGCTGTGGTTTGTTTTTTGAAGAAACACATAACATTTTATTTCTGCTTTGTCTGTCGTCCTTGTAAATGTCAGAAATACAGAACTAAAATGTACTGAATATTCTGGTTTACTGTTAGAGTCTCCTGAAAAGGCTTTTTTTTTTTTTTTTTTTAAATTAGATGGCTATTTTGGTAATTTTTAGTGAGAGATTTTTGTTTCTTTTTACGGTGGTTGAAAATGCACAGTTCTTATATTTGCTCAGCCAAAGAAATGTGATAATAAAATCCATTTGAATACTTTCTAATTTTTATACTCTTTTCTTTGTGAGACTTGTCATCAAAGGATGATCAAGGATTTTTAAAAGAGATATATTTTCCAATTCTTCCATTTATTAGCATTTTGAGTCTATTCCAAGAAATGTCATCCTAGATTATTTAAAATTGACCAGGTGTTTAGCCATAAAGGTCAAAGTATTTTGCTGAGACTCAGTAGTTTTCATGAGACATTCTAGAATCATAGCACTGAATTACAAAGTTTCCTTTTGATCTGTGGCATTGATGTTACACACTGGGATAATAGAACTTACTTGTCACAAAATTCACTTAGAGTCTAAGAGAATATAGTTTGACAATTTAATTCTTTTCCATTATTTTTAACTAGGAAAAATTTTATACTATTCTTTTTAATGTTTTTGCCTTATAAGCAGTCAGCCATTGATAATTACCCCAAGAACAAAGACGTAAGTACAAAAACCTCGGCATTACCTATTATTATATATCAGTACTTGTTAATGTCATTCTAATCAAAATAAAATTATTTAAATCTAAGCACTATTACATATTGTGAAGAATTGCCTGATCAGATCTCTCAAAACTCACCATTATCTCACAATATCGTTAACTACTCTTGGTCTGCTTGCCTCCAAATATTTCCTTTTCTAACCTATGATGATATCAACATCTTCCTCTACTGAACCTAAAATCTCCACAGAGAGCAGTTTATTTTTATTCGATACAAAAAGATGGAGTCCTTCCAAAATGTCATGACATTTTTTTCAACATACCACAACGAGTTACTTTCTTTCATCAATTGATTATGAATCTAAAAATCATCAAGTAGACATGAATTTACATTCTAGTATAAGAAATATGGAGAGAACGCCATCCTGGGCACCCAGGGAGGGGGAGAAGTAGATAGTGGCAGTGTGACAACTCCAGGGCAGAGCTGGGTTCCCAGAATGAGTTGTAGGAGGGCACGAGAGGGGAACTTCTGGCTTTGCAGTTTTGCCTAAGGCAGTCCCTGCTTTTACAGAACAGAATGAACAAGTAAATCATTTCCCTTATAATGGCATACATAATACACTCACACATTATATTTATGCTAAATTAGCAATTGTCTATTAAAACGGGAGCTTTATATCCAAAAACAACAACACAGAAACATGCCAATAAGTTTATTTGCTACTGTATTTATAGTTCAAAACTGTAGTTTCAGTGAGATTAGAATAAATATTGGATCCTCATTTTTCCCAGTTCATTTGCGCTTTCTGCACCCCTGTCATTTTATAATGCTCTGCCAGTATTTATCACAGATTGCAAAAAAGAAAAAAAATCCCTGAATATGTAAAAATAGCAGCTGTTATTTGCCATTAACAATCGGGTAGCTTCATAAATCTTTACAAACTCACAGAGAAAACAGAAGTGTGTGGCTTTAAGACTGGTCAAAGTAAATTTTTATTCTGTCTTAAAGCCAAAAACTAACTCTGGTTTTTATTTTAAGCTATTAATCCCTTCATTTATAAATATTTTTGGAAATATGAATCTACTACTTTATCTTTGGTCGTATGATTACATGGATGTTAATATCAACATTTGGTGATTCATTTCTAAAAATCAACAAATAAAAGTATTTTTAAGAAATTAATCCACACCCCAATTTTTGTTTCCACCCAAATAATTTGGCAATATCTCTCAGTTCAAATCTTAAATATTTCTTGGATCTGTCATGTTTTCTATGTCTCAACTGACACTGCCTGGGTAATATAAGCCTAAAATGTTCTCATAATTTCTAACATTGCTTCACCACTATCTCCTGAATATTTTCCTGGTGGTAATATCATCCCCATGAAATAATGTTATGAGAGTAATTTATATAGTTTGAACACACAACCATCTCCCCTACTTAATATACTGACACATAGATCTTTCATGATATGACCATTACCGTATCTCTGCTATCACCTCCAACCTTGGACCAACGGGCCCACCTATGAAGCTATGCCAAGTAGACCTCAAGTTGCTTTCTCTTACATTTCCACATCTACATTTCCATATGCTTTTCTCACTGCTTTACACAGATATCTCCAGATTTTTCAGGAATTAATTTAAATTCTATTTCAAATTTGCAATCCCTTGTTAATGTGCCGCTTCTAAAAAGTCTCCAAAAGATTTGTTGTTGTTATTATTCCACAATTCCACAACCTGTTTCTGTGACCTCAACTTTCATTATGGACCAGAATTATCCATTTTATGGTCTGCCTTGATCAAATTAAACATCTGCCTGCAAAATTTCTACTACACTTTTGATATGGCCAAAGCTCTAAAGAGATTTTCTAGTAGTTTGCAAAGAATTTTCATTATTTTTATAAACACAAAAGTAATCAGAAAAGAAATATAAGCATCATTGGAGGCACTAATGTAATCTGATTCTGCATCCTTCATAGAGGTGATTTTAATATAATATCTTAAGATATAAAATATCATGTTCCCTGTTCTGTCAAGGTCATTTGGTCACTGATTTCAAAGAAGTCAATGTTCTGGAGCAGTTTGACATCCTGCTTGTATGTCTTCGGCGAGGTTTAGTCAATACAGTAGGAGGAATCATTAGTTAGTTATTCAAGGTAAAACTTTCAAAAAATGCGACTAAGACACTTTGACCTTCTCTGAATCAGGAAATGCTCTGTGCATCTTTATGCTCTTTTAAATATAATTTGTCTAAACTGTCTAAAGTAAATCAAAAACGATCACTCAACCCTCTTAGTAAAAAGGGTAAATTTTAATTGCAGAACTTAAAACCTCACAATTAAAAGCTATGCGGCTACTTAAAGCCAGCACAAACACGGGAATGAACACCGGTGCATACAAATTAGATTCCTTAACGTATTTGTAATTCTGAAGGATACTTTAAAGCATAGACCATTTATATGCTTTAAATGTCTTCATAAAGGAGGACTAAAATGGATGATTGTTATGCTTTCATAAAGTTTTGTCATGTATATTCCTAGAAATAACTTTATGACTAGCAAAACCTTTTTTCTGATGAGATATTAATAACACATCTCAAGTAGAAACAAATATGTGAAAAGGAAAAAAATTCCTTTATCCTGAAAAGTGTACTTAGAATCATAATATTAACAAGTGCACTTTTAAAGTTGAAAATGGTGCCACTAACTAATAAATAAAACTCAAGAAAAAAGTCAACTCAAAATGTAAGGAGGAAAAAAATGAATGTTATTACCCCTCAACATATAGTAACATTAATTTTCTATTCCTTGCAAACAAAGATGTACTGCCTTCTACATGGGACACAGTCTTACTTAAGAACAGCTTTATAACAAAACATATATACTCAAATGATACAATTCTTCATCATCCAAACTAATTGGACAAATAAATACAGAGTTGTAGCAGAAAGGAGAGAAAATATAAGGCGACATTATAATCAAATATTAACTAATAACGTAGATCCCAACGTTAAAAGAAGCTGAAGAGGAAAAAGATACAGATTCACCCACCTACTTCTGGAATGCTCAGCCCGTTGGGTTCAGAATCTTCTGAAAAATAGGTTGAAGGGGCAGTAGTAAGAATTTAATAGTCTTCCAGTATTCAAGAAGGCTGTGGTAGAGAATACAGAGTGTGTACGTGTGTGCGTGTGTGCACGCGGGGAACGGGGTGAAGATGTAAAGACACAAGAGTCACTATCACTGAAAGAAAAATAACACACAGAAGCGTTGAAAGTGGAAGCTGACTCGGAGCCCAACTTTGCCAATTCCACAATTTTGCAAAGGTTAACAATAGTTAATATAATAACAACCAACACTTTCTGAAAGCCTATTAAATGCCAGGGACTGTACTAAATACTTTGCTTATGTTATTTAACATTCACAAAAACACTGTCATTTAGAAAGAATACCTCCCTTTACAGATGAGACTACGGATAAATGACACGGAAAAGACCAAGATTTGCATTCAGGTTTATCTAATGCCCAAATCAGTGTTCTTCTATCACAATACACTTTGCAATTAAAGGAGAATCCATTCAAGGGAATATTTGTATCATATGTAACTACCAATGTGTAAGCCTTAACAGGAATAATGTAATTTAGTAGAATAGTGAGCACCTGACACAAATCACTGGATTTGGGTGGAATTTTGTTGAATATGGAATGTTTATGAAAGAGCGTCATTCCCAAAGAATTCATTAAGGTATAAGTTATAAAAGCATTGACAAGATATACAGTGGACTCAGGTGACTCTTTTTCTTCTGAATAGGAAGAAAAAATACTATGAATTTGCCTGTAGAAATGGTAAGGAAGATAAATTGATGGCTCTAATCTTTTAGCACAATCATAACTAAAAGCTCATATAGCTTCAACTTCATTATTTTTAACAAAATTCACTACGTTACAGTTACTTGTAGAGTACAAAGTACCATAAATAATTTAAATTAAACTACACTTGTCAAAATAAATGAACAAGTAGGTTTTATGATGCAGTACATTTTATGATGCCCTTGATTCTTTAATTTGTGTGTTTTGCTTACTTGCTAATTCACAAAATACTATAATCTGCAATGACTCTTGTACTCATTAGTATAGATTACCAATGTCGCAGCTCAACAGGAAAATCAGTATGGAGAAGCACTGTACTGAACCAAAGTGTCTTTTTAATAATATCCTGTGAATATTTTATAGATACTGATTTGAAGGAAATAAGAGAACTATTTCACCTTCCTCCATACTAACTCACCAATTATTCCTGTGTATAAGGACAGGGAAAAATCTATATATCTATAGCTATAGTTGAATCTAGATTTATATCTATCTGTAAGAATATTTATAGGGTTTAGACTCACTAACTATCCTTATCTAAGTTATCTGACTATATTTCCCCTAAAAGAAGTTTCTTACTAAATAATTCTGTCCTACTAAAATTAAAATATCAAAATTTACATGATCAATTTGTTTATACTGTATTACATACATACACATAAAGTGTTTTCTACGAGACTTGTACTAGAGCTCTCCAACAAGATCTGGGCAAAATCACCACAAGGTAAAACATTAACATAATTAATAATAGCTTTTGTAATTATAAATGCATAATTGATACTGAACCAAAGAAGCCTATAACAGAAACATTTTAGGTCTATTATATATTACACACTGAATAGAAAAAAACAAGTTGTTATGAAACAAACAATTTCTTGAAGTTAGCATGATTTCTAAATACCAGATAGGACCCATCTAATTTCTCCATTACAACGTATAGTCTACCAGAAAATAAAGCTCTCTCAGAGAACTCCACCAACCACTAGTTTACCATTCAATTACTGAACCTCTGACGTCTTTGAGAGTATCTAACTAAATGCCAAGAAACCAAGAGAAGCTCTCCGAAAAATCATTGAGTGTACTTAGCCTTGGTTCTTATCAAGCCAGAAGTACCCTCCTTATGGTATCCCTTTCCCATTTTACCTGCTTTATTGCTGCAAATAGTGGGTAGCATAAAGTCAATGGAAACATCCCTCGGCATAATCCCCTGAACCTCACTTCCCGTTTTCATGTAATAAGGTTAATAAAGTCTTCCTGTGAAAACAGGTAAGTGAATATTTGTTAAGAATATTTTTTAAAAACTGTAAGTCTCCATGGAAGGTGGTAAAAGGTATCTAAAAATACATCTTTTATTACAAGTTTAAGTGTTTATAAGTTAGAGAACAATGAACTGAATAGCTTTTCCCTGTATCTTTCCTCATTCTCTATGAATTTACACATTTCTGTTCCTTTTATGTATTTGACATCTTCCAAAAACTGACTCTCAAACTAAGCTGGCCTACAACTATTTAAAATTGTGCTCCCAGTACTCATTTCAAGGATCACAGGGCCTTCCATATATTTTATTTTGACTCTGGATTTATGATTTATTGATAGATTCCACAAAGAATTAAACTCAAGGGATATATATATTTAAACATTAGGCAGAGAGCTCCAATTTTATATGTACTGTAATAAAAAAAAATGAGTATTTCTAAGCCTTTTTTCTTTAATGTTTATTTTTGAGAGAGAGACAGAGCTGGAGCAGGGGAGGGGCAGAGAGAGGAGCAAGACACAGAATCTGAAGCAGGCTCTATCCAGGCTCTGAGCTGTCAACACAGAGACCGATGCCAGGCTCAAACTCATAAACTGCAAGATCTTGACCTGGCCTGAGATCATGACCATGACCTGAGATCAAAGTTGGACCCTTAACCGACTGAGCCACCCAGGCGCCCTGAGTATTTCAAAGTCATAAGGATATAAATTGAACTGTTCATGATCATTGGGCTCCACTTACCTCTCTTACAGAATATATCAGCATAGTACATTCTGATGTTACATTTCCTTGTCTGATGTTACATTACTTGTCTCAAAAATCCTAGAGCTACAGAATAATTTTAAAAACTTACTGCTGCTTTGATTGTATTTGACCAACTTCTACCCTTAAAAGAAGTTTGTTCTTCTTATCTTGATGAGTTTAGATTAAAGACATTATCTTCATTCCAAAATTATGTACTATAATCAGTAGTTAAGGACAGGTCAATGGTGGTTAGGGGGCATCAAAATGGTATCATCATATACATAAATTAAAATAAATTAGGTAACAGTTCCCTGAAGTCCATTTCCAATTGACTCAGACATTTACTAGGTATGTCCCATCAGTGTCCATTTTATACATTTTTATATACTAATCATTCAAATATATCCGAAGCCACTTAGCTTAAGATTTTTCCTAACAACAGGAGGCTAAAATCATGCTACAAAAAAGGGAGACAGCTTGAAAATGCTTATTCTCCATCATGACCAAATTTAGAATTCAGATATCTACATCACCTAAACTGCCGTTGGATTATTACCCAAGGAAATCACACTTTGGTGCTTAAATCATGACTCCACATAAATGCTAAATCATAGCACAGTCAGCTTCAAATTGCTTGATCTGCCCCAGGCCCACTTCGTTAGATGTGAAAACTCATAGCTACTCTTCCACACCATTACTGCCCAAATTGAACTTCTTCGTAAAGGTTTTACGCTTGACTTACACTAAAATGTTGTCCAATATGCCCAGTTCCTTAAACATATTCAGAATTTCAAACAAAGGTAATAGATTTCATACATTAAAGAATATTGAGTGCCGACTATGTTCTAGGCACTGTGCTCAGTCATTTTATGTATGCCAGTCCTAAGTACTGGATTTTATGATTTTTCTTTCACAGAGAAGGAGAGACTCAAAAGTAATCTCAATTTACTAAGTTAGTAATCATGACCACCATTTCTAGAGCACCTACCAAGGAACAGAGGTTTTATCCACAATCACTATGACATTTAATATCACAAAATTCTGGTGGCGCCTGGGTGGCTCAGTCGGTTCAGCATCCAACTTTGGCTCAGGTCTGATCTCACTGTTCATGAGTTCGAGCCCCACATCGGGCTCTGTGCTGATAGCTCGGAGCCTGGAGCCTGCTTCAGATTCTTTGTCTCCCTCTGTCTCTCTCTGTGACCCTCTCCTGCTCACACTCTGTCTCTCTCTCTCTCTCTCTCTCTCTCTCTCTCTCTCTCTCTCAAAAATAAATAAACATTAATATCACAAAATTCTGCAAGGGAGATATTACTCTACACTTAGGATAAAGAAGAGGATCCTATGAGTTGAGTTATTTGCGTAAAGGTCTTAACGTGTGAACAAGCTAGTGATCAACCCAAGTGTGTCACACCCAATAGCTCACATTCAAGCTGAAGTCCCATAATTTTCCTGACATACATACCCAAGTTTTCATCTCCATCCACAGATACCTTCTCATCTTTCCATTAACAAGGTTTCCTTTCTCCATTCTGAATGAGAATTCACTCCTCCTCTGACTTAAAGTCAGTACAACTGGGAAAGGAAAGCAACCGCACCAGGTTTAAGAGCAAAACTGCAATATGATTTCATGAGATTAGTTCTCACCCAAGCCATCTAACAGATGAGGAATGTGCCAGCATGTTCAGGAAGTGTAAAATACACACCACTCAAAGCACAAGTTCTAGGAGGGAACAACATATATTTAAATGGATAACTCTTTTCTAATCATAATGTAAAATTACATGCAAATTTATAATTTTTAGAGTTAAAAGAAACATAAGAGATTATCTAGCCCAGTGATTTCATTTTACAGATCAAAAGTCATGAGGCCTAAGTAAATGAAGCTATCTATAGGGCCGGTTAGGCGACAAAATAAAGGCTTGAATTCAGACGTTGAGCCCTGAGCAGGGACTCCTTATACTGTGATGTTGCATTCTTGCAATAATTATTTGAGGGCAAAGATAAAGTTGATGCAAATGGTGAAATAAATGGGTTATCATCCTATCAACAAGTGATTTGACTATGGCCTTATCTGCTAGTAGAAAATAAACTAGATGAACTGAATATAAATATAAGAACTTTCTCATCAGTCAATTTCATTGTGCTTGTCTAGAAACTCTAGTTTTTCCAAATACACAGTTTCAAAAAATGACCTTTAGTGAATGAAACCTCTGACTGCTGCCACAACTATGTACAAGTTTATAAATTACACATTTTGCTTAGCTATACAACCACTCCAAACTACAGAAACAAAATAAGTGGAAGTTGTTAACATCCACACATACACATGCTATGTGTTTATATTATATTATATTATATTATATTATATTATATTATATTATTATATTATAAAAATATATTTGACTCTTCATAAACATAATTCATTAAAGTAATATCCTGCATATATGAATGAAGGACTGCTATGATGAGAAAATATATGAGTAAAGAATGAAGTGTCTCACAAAACATTTTTAAATGGGATTTTATTAATAACAGTGGTAAAAACTTGGCATCAAACAAGTTGCATATAATTCAATACAAGTAAAATTTTAAAACATTAAAGGACTGAAATTAGATTGTAATGGACTCTTTGGATTAAATCAATGCAATTAAGAATATGATGAAGTATCCAGTTATCTGTTTTCTGAGCCTTTGAAAAGTGGAAAAATTAATGGAACTGTACAAGAAATTAGTGCTGACTAGATTAATTGCCATAGCAATTGTCATATTATAAATATGTTATTTGTGATAATTATGCATCAGTATAATGCTTGGGCTGTCACATTACTTGAACAAATCTTTAGATTCTGAATAAAGATCAGCAAGCACTTCTTTATTTCCAGCATTATTACAAATTTAGAACACTTTAGAGGAGAAACGTGAAATTCAGTACTAACATAGCATGTGTTTTTAAAAGTTTACCAGCACTTCAACTAATAAGTTGGGGGAAATTAAGCAGTAAAAAGGCAACCTGAGGAAACCTCAACAGGAATGTAAACTAAACGGGTGGGGAGGTCTGTAGGTGTCAATCAAGAACAAAATGCAACTGTCAAGCTTGCTTTGCTAACAAACTGTCACATCAACAATATGGAGTTAATGACTACAAATTAACTGTATACCAGATGCTTGACACTTTGTTATGACACTTAGCAAGCTAGTTGACATTTGGGGATCAAAGCTTCTTTAATTACACTTTGTATAACATGTGCAACCTTTATGCTAATGTCCAAATATTCCTTGGAGCAAGACTGTCCAAGTAAAAACGACCACAGACTGTTTTCTAGGTGTAGGTTGGAAAGTATTCATGTGGCTCTAAAGAAAGGGGGGGAGGAGTAACTGAGCAAGAGCCAGGCTTCGATGCACAATGTTATTCAGTATTACCATTGCCTAAAATAACACTGTTTTTTAACTTGGTGAACGGGTGAAGCACTTTTTCTCACATATAGACACAGTCTGTGAAATTACACATTTTCAAACAAGGTGGTAATAACATTTATAGCCATTTATAAAAAGAAAGACAACCAGGCATATCAGAATTTAAAATAACTGGAAAAGGTATTAAAGAGTACAGTGATAAAAAGAAAAAACACTAACTGCCTTTCGGAACACTGATTTGAGTGATTTTTCAAGTCCTTTTTAGGGAAATGGTTTGACATTTTCCCAAGTGAATAAAACTCAAAAAATGATATAAGCAAAATTTTACATTATAGGTATAATACTGAATACTGAACAGGCATAACCATGAATTATAGGCTTCGTCAACATAAGAAAATGTTAACATTGTAATCAGATTTTAAATAAGCTCATATTAACAACAACAAAAGGCTGTCTTAAAATTAACAAAATTTAGAAAATATCTAATAAATCAGAAAGAAAAATACATCACTAAAAGTATCTACATATCTTTGTAATAAGTTAATGCAGTAGCAATAAAAATCCATTGGAACTTCCTTTGGAAAAGGCACTGTCTTTGTACATGCGGCAGACACAGTTAAATGATACTGTTAACAAGATTCAGAGGCATGTGACCCTGCATCCCACTTTTGCCTGAGCTATACTTGTTGGGAAAAGGCAAGTTTGAGATATGTGAAGAAAAATAAAAGGAAAGAAAAATATATAACGCTAAAACTGGAAAGAACATCGAGGGTCATCTAGTCCAACCTTTTCCCTCTATAATCAGGAAAAACCATGGCCCCAATAAGTAGAAATCTCCAATCCATGTTGTTATGGATTGAAATGCCTAAATGCAACGTAATTCTATCAGTTGGTGAGCCAATTATTGGATGCCTACTGATCTCTTATAATGGCAGACACTCCTGTATGAGCTAGTGATGCTGGCAAAACACCAAGAAAGTACAGCTGCACTAAACAAGAGTGACTACCTGCGACAAGAGTCACTGATGAACACCTGAAATGTGGTTAGTCTGGACTGACACATGCTGTAAGTGTAAAATATGCACCAGATTTTAAAGACCATGTATTAAAAATTATAAAATATCTCGTTAATAAGTTTTGTATGTTGACTATATGTTGCAATAACATTTTGCATTTACATAATGAAATGTATTGTCAAAATTAAGTTCCCTTAGTTCTTTCAACTTTTCAAAATATGGTTATAAGAAATTTTAACTCACAGTGTGGCTCACATTATATTTCTATTGGACAGCACTGAACTGGTCCAAGAGAGTCTCTCCTCAAGGAACTTAAAGTTGGAAATAGGAAATAAGTAAATGAAATAAACACATGCTAGAGTGAAGATAAAATCAGGTGGCCTGATAGAGAGCGATAGGGTGTGGGTGTGCTTCAGCTAGAGCTGTCTGTGAAAGTCACTCCGAGGAATGGAAACTAAAGTGGAGACTTCAGGAATGAGAAACACACTCCCAGAGGACTGAGTTTGGTGAATGAAAGATCAAAGAGAAGGTTACTGTAGATGTAGCTAGACTGCAGGTGAGGTTGGCGAGAGAGATAATAGATAAATCTGTCTGAATGTAATGTCTGGAAGTCCCACCGAGGAGTGAGATTTCCCTTGGCAGAGTGGGAAGTCACCGCAGGGTGTTGATTCACCACCCCTAGGGCTGTGACCCATATCAAGCTCCTACCATTTCTTGCCTCTTCTAGGGTCTCCACCAATTTGGTCATCCTGTCTCTCTTGCACATCAACAGTCGTCTTCTAGGTTAGGCATCAATATTCACTAATATTCACCAGTAAATTTCCAAATGTAGAATTTTTACCTTCCCATTAGCAAAAAATTCAAAGTAGATAAGATTTATGTGTTAAAAGTGATTCCTCCTTTGTGATTTGGACAATTAAGAAACCTACTTTTGACTCAGATGCCACCCTGTCTCTTTTAGCTTCTACTAAGCTCTAAAAGCACATTTTCTTTCCAGGCTCTTGTGCTAGTCTCCTAAATACATCTTCTCCAATTGTGAGACTCCAGGAAGGGACCTGTATCGATCAGGGTCTCAGCACAGAATGCAGTCCACTCAAATGTTATAATCGAGGAGAGTTACATGATTTAGGGAGTATTTGCAAAAAATATCAGCAGAGTTGAAGTCACCCAATAAGGGAGACTGTGGCACACTCTGGGGCTGCAAGGGGTGGGAGGCCTAAAAGGGCTAGGAGGTGAAATAGTTACTGCAACTGCAGAGTAGCTGAAGCTATAGGAAGATATCACCCTGTAGGAATTGTGGACTTTGGAGGAGGGGATGAAGCCACACCTCATTAAGACAGCAGGAAGGAAGTAAAGGAAATAAATGCCTGACCCCACTCTCTCTTCCTGATCTCCAGCTGGCACTTTCCATTGGTTGAACACATCCAGAAGACAGAGGGCAAGAGAGGCCAATAAGACAGTCCATAAAAATTTGGCTCCCAGAGCGCAGGGCCAAGTGGCAAAGGATGTGGTGTAGATCCGGAAGAGCACATGGAAAATATCCAGAACTTTACAGAGTGTCACGGCATCCTCTCTTTTATTTTATGTAGTCCTGGCCTGGGATTGGCAGCCTCGAGCTAAAAGCCTTTTTCATAGTCCTAGGTAACACTAGGTACTTCCGTAGTGGATATAAACACACATTCAGAACTGATCCTTTCATTCTACCCTTTTCTCCTTCCGCCAGCATAAATAATAGGAATGTACAAACTCCATTCTCTACCACCACAGAATGAGAGCAAATTGGAGAGAGTAAAGGTTCTGTTTCGTCATTCATTTAACAAACAGTAATTGATTTCTTTCAAAGCATCAGGTGCTGTTTTCAGCACTAAATATCCAGTAGTGAAAGAACAAAGCCCCTGTTCAGAAGATTTCATATTGCAATGAGGAGAAAACAAAACTAAGTAAACAAATCAGATAATTTCTGATGTTGCTAAGGGCTAAAACAACAACAACATCACATAATGTAGCAAAGCGTGGTTGTCTGGGTGCGAGATGTGGGCAACATTAGTTAGGATGAACCAGAGCTGGCTCAGTGTCATGTAACTGACACCTAATGGGGAAGACTGAAGTTAGTCACAGGAAGAAATCACAGGGCGGAATTTGTGTGGAAGGAAGAAATGCCAGGAAGACCAGTGCATCTACAGCACTGTCAGAGTGGTATGTGGGCCAGCCAAGGGGTGTCAAGGAAGCCCCAGTACCTGTCACCATGCCTTTACCCTATACCAGCCAAGAAGACGCATGCTTTTCTTTACACGGTCTGTCGCACCACCCTCCTGCAACTGAGCAGAGGCAACTGCCCACGAGGTGACCCTTTCTAATCCCCAAATCTGCCACAAAATCTAGCTGAAGCCGTGGTAGAATGCATGGATTCTATTCCAAGTGCTAAGGAATGCATTAGAGGTTTTGAGGTTTTAATTTTTAAGTTTCATATCATATTCTCTGAAAGTTTTTGCTTTGAACTAATGCATCAAACCATGGGTAAAAAGCAGAGCTCAGCGTATTCCAAATTAAAATACTAATATACCCTTTTGTATATGCAAATCAATTAAAATCACAAGTAGAGGAGGACATAATTATAAATCCATACTCCAATGCAGAAAGAGCATTAGAAGTGTTCTTTTGTAATAGATCATTTTCCTAGTTGGATTCCTATGAAGAAAGGATAGGATTATCAACTGTCCTCTAAAAACTGTTCTACAAGAGTGGCAGGGCAACTATATTCAAATGCAACAACCAAAAGAGAGAGAAAAATAGGAAGGAGAAAGTGTTTTCATGTTTCTCTTCTGATCATCTCACCACACCATCAATCATGTCTCAAATGAAAAAACAAACAAACAAACCTCCAAAGTATGAAACTTGCCAATCTAACACCAGAGTTCTAGACTATAACACAGCTTCCTAAGATCCTGATAGCCCATAGCTGTACTTCAAAGTGGTCAAATCTGTCTCTTCATGAAGACACAGTCTAAGAAAGCCAGGACTAACTCTGGAAAAGTTCATAAGCAGACAGAGTAGAAGATATACCCTACAGACTACTAATCAAACTGGCCCCATTCGAGAGAGTTCAACCACTTCTCCAATTTGTCACCAGGGCCTCAATAGACTAATCCTTTTACATGGTATTTAGCTCCTTTTAGCTGATTTAGTGTTAATCTTTTTTTTTTTTTCCACTTTACTAGGATTAAAAAATGACTTACCCTATCCACATACTATATAGTAACATGTTATTTTAACTATCTAGTAACAAAGAGCTTTTTCCCACATATGTAGGTATATCATATATAGTGTATATAAACTTCTGTGAGGTTTATTATGGGTATGTTTTGAAACTCTAAAATTTTTTTCAACATTGCTAACATTAAAACTCCAAGTCAGGAAATTTTACACTACCTGACTGTCAAAAGCCTATCTTAATATTAACACTTGAATTACATAATTTTTATTTTTTATGCCAAACAATAAAACAGAAACAGTTGCATGCACCTAGACTACAACCCAACAAACCAAAAACCAGTCAAACAAACACAAACAACAAAAAACATGAGACAAAAGAAAGGAAAAGAAAAATATCTTAGAGAAATGACTTTTTCCAATTCTGAAGCATGAATAATATTACATTAGAAGACTATGAGGAATAGAGAGGTTAATATAATTCATAAGCTATGATAACCAACATACCTAGAACTTATTTTTTCTAAAAGTTGAACAAACACCATACTCATAATCTCAAAACTTCTGTGAGACAGGAAACAAAGGGATAGTCAGCAATGACTTAGAAAACCATATGAGGTGCCTGGGTGGCTCAGTCGGTTAAGCGTCCTCTTCGGCTCAGGTCGTGATCTCACGGTCTGTGAGTTTGAGCCCCACGTGGGGCTCTGGGCTGACAGCTCAGAGTCTGGAGCCTGTTTCAGATTCTGTGTCTCCCTCTCTCTCTGCCCCTCCCCTATTTGTGCTCTGTCTCCCTCTATCTCTCAAGAATAAACATTAAAAAATTAAAAAAAAAAAGAAAACAAAAGTGTTCATTGCTACATAATATAACCTCATATGAATGCATCAGGACTTAATTCACACGTGCCCACTCTTGGTAGTTGGATTATTTCAAATTTTTCACTGTGCTCCATGGCACTTTAATTCAGACTTCTAGACTGTTGTTATTTCCTTTGAACAGATTTCTAGAACTGAAATTTAGTTTGGAGAGCATAAATTTTTAAGACTTTCAGTGCTCATTTCCAAATAGCTTCATGAAAAGCTTATACATACAATAAGGATAAAATAGTTATATACAAACCTGTACACACAGGCATATGCTTTTATGTCTGTGTACTTCTGATGCAAGGAAGTATAATATTTGATGATGAGATACATAAAAATTGTAAGATGTTCCCTTCTTTTTAATTTTGTTTTCATTTTTATTTTTTTTAATGTTTCAAGTTTTTATTTAAACTTTAGTTAGTTAACATATAGTGTAATATTAATTTCAGGAGTAGAATTTAGTAACACATCACTTATATGTAATACCCAGTGTTCATCACAAGTGCTCTCCTTAATACCCATCACTCATCTAGCACATTCCCCACCCAACTCCTATCCAGCAACCCTCAGTTTTTCTATAGTTAACAGTCTCTATTATGGTTCGCCCCTCTCTCTCTTGTTTCCCCTTTCTCCTATGTTCATCTGTTTTGTTTCTTAAATTCCACATATGGCTGAAATCATATGGTAATTGTCTTTCACTACCTGACTTACTTCGCTTAGCATAATACACCCTACGCTATCAGTTTTTAAATTCTCAATATGTATTGCAAAGTGAAGCCTATCTTTAGTTTCTGGACTGCTTTATTATGGGATTCTTTTTTGATGTTTATTCGAGAGAGAGAGGGAAAGTGAGAGAGAATATGCGCACATGGGGAAGGGGCAGAGACAGAGGAAGAGTGAGAGAATCACAAGCAGGCTCCATGTCTAGCATGGAGCCCTCCACGGGGTTAGATCCCCCAATCGTGAGATCACTACCTGAGCTGAAATCAAGAGTCGGACGCGTAATTGACTAGGGCACCCAGGTGCCTCTGGAATTCTTTTATTAAGAAAAAGTACATGACGAGGATTATGAAATTGTCTATTTATTCCAATAAATCTTCCTCTTTACCGCTGCCCTCTACTTCCATCCATCATTGCAAGAGTATGCATAGTTTTCTTCTCCATTCGGGTCATGAAGTCCCTCTGGGTGCCTCAGGTAACCCATCTGTAAATTAAGGGAAGCTGGGTAGATGATTCTGAGACCCCTTCTGAGTTTGCTTATTCTGAGATTTTTAAACATCAAAGAGCCTGTTAATTTAATTTTTCCCCAAATTATGCTGCATTCTGTTTTCTGCATGATATGCAATCTTCGATTTCTACTTGAAATGTTCCTGTAAGGTGAGAATGCTAATGAAACTTTATTTTTTAGATCTAAGCCCTTAAATGATAAGAGTGTTAACTATTTTTTAAGTCACAATAATATACAATTTTGGGGTTTGCTCCTCTCTCCAACCATCACCCTATGGTTTAAGGCATTCACTATGTTAACAGTCTCTTTACCACAGTATTATTTAATAAGTTCCTTTTGTTAACTGCTGAACTAGCAGAGCATCATCAACATTTGACGCTTGAATTAACACAGGACTGAACTGTCTGTGTCCACTTACACGTGATTTTTTTTTTTTAATAAATACAGCATAGTACTGTAAGGATATTTTATCTTCCCTAAAAGCCTCTTAATGACATTTTTATTTTATCTAGCTTAATTTATTGTACAAATGCGGTGTATAACACATACAACATACAAAATACATGTTAATCAACTATGTTATCAGTAGGCTTCTGGTCAACAGGAAGCTATTAGTAGTTAAGTTTTGTGGGGGAGTCAAAACTTATACATGGACTTCAACTGCCTGGGGGCTGGTGGCCCTACCCTCTGCTTTGTTCAAAATATAAGCCAGCAAATTACACACATACACACACATTTCAATAATATCCAATCCTAAATATGCCCGGGATTCTTTTAGTATCATTTACTAAAAAATTCTATGTCAATACCATACATGGGAAAGAAATGCAACTTCCACTATATTTGTAGTGAACAGAGCTACCCACAAAAGATCAAGATGGCATCTTGCGGAATGTTCCATGGATTAATATTGTTACAACTACCTTTGAGACAGTGAAAGTAAAATGAAGTATGCCTTTATTTCCTTTAACTCCTTTCTAATGGATTTCTTAAATTAAGGAAAAGTGCACTTCTTTGCATTTGGTGTTCTGCGTGCATAACCCTTAGGTATCTTATTGTATGTAACATGCTGCATGTTTCCAAAAAGTTGCACTGAATGTGGAAAGGCATTTACTGAGGAAAACTTTCCTTGATTAGAGTTCATTTTCCTAATACACGGATTTCTAAAGACAGCTCTATTTTAGTTATGTAAAGCATGTTTTTAAAAAAAGTGGCATATGCTCAATCAAACCTGAATTTAAAATTAACCTGTCACTTCAGACACTGCAATTTAAGAGGAAGGTTAGGATGAGTATTTTTTCAAAGCCTCCATGTTGGAATATAGTGGCTAACAGTCCAGTGGGGCCTTATGTGATTTCAAAGGAAAGAAGGAAAGGATTAAAGGAAAAAAAATCAAAACATAACAAAATACACCTCTTGTTTTCATTGTTAATAATTTAATAGTTCTGCAAAAAGAAAAGAAATCAAACCATAATCTGAAAATAATGTTATGCATAAAGAACAAAGGCAAATATATTTATGCATATTTTAATTTATAGCTTTATAAAAAGTTGTAAAAATAGTATAAAATAGTTATAAAAATAGTTATTAAAAAAATCCCAGAAAATGTATCTTCGGGGGACTCTATCATGGACAATAAAATAGTGTCTCCCCAAAGGCATGTCTTGACTCATAATTTTCTGCAAAGCTGAGTATAATTAAATGAGTTTATAAATTTTTTTAATTGAAGAAATTATTATTTTTTCCTATATTGTACATAAACATGATAAACAAAAGCGTTACTTTCCATAAAATGCCCTTTTTTTTGCAATTACTAAAAAGGTAGGACTGTAAACTATGAAGGTAAGTAATTCCATGTTTGCCATGTTTCCATTTTTAAAACTCCAGCAGAGTTATTCTACTTATTAAGAAAAGGAAAGGGTTAATGTGTTCAAGTCAGAAATTAAAAGGGTTTTGGGACACCTCGCTGGCTCAGTCAATGGAAAATGCGGCACTTGATCTCGAGGTCATGGGTTCGAGCCCCATGTTGGGTGTAGAGATTTCTTTCAAAAAATTAAAAGGGTTCCATCTCTTAGCAAACCCTCCTGTTTCTACATGCATGCACACAATGATACTAAAAAGTGACAATGGAACTTTAGAGAGCTATTGAGCTATGAATGAAAGGCCTCATAAAGAGGTAATTAACTTACTTAAACTTTTTCATATGCACTGAGAAATACATTTTCTTTTTTTTCTGGTATTATAATCAAAATCATAATATAATGAAATACTTCTGGATGTTAAGCCTGTATCTAAAGCAGGGAAGAGTTGAGAAAACCATTTAACATATATCACACAAACAGCCAAAGGTGGCATTAAACTTAGAGCTATAAGAATGCAGTTGTAGGGCGCCTGGGTGGCTCAGTAGGTTAAGCATTGGACTCTTGATTTCAGCTCAGGTCATGATATCATGGTTCATGGGATGAAGCCCTGCACACCCAGCTCTGCACTGATGGCAAGCAGCCTGCTTGGGATTCTCTCTCTCTGTCTCTCTCTCAAAATAAATTAAAAATAAACTTAAAAAAAGAAAGAAAGAAAGAAAGAAAGAAAGAAAGAAAGAGTGAGTGACTGCAGATGACACATATTTTATCTTAACTGTTTTAAAACGCATTCAAGTCAAGTGACCATAAACTTGAAAAAACACCGAAAAGCTTGCTATGCCAACCTGGCTATAAAATCATCACTGTGCAAATCATATGAAAATGCTTCCCATAGGCCAACAAATGGAGGCTCAATGACAATAGTTTAAAAGGTTATTCATCTGGAGGCTTATGCTCTTTGCAAAAAATGGTGCACAATTATTGAAATGCATTTTCCGCACTTGAAATAGAAGGTGGGTTATTTATCGGGAATTATGACCCAAACTTAACTGTGTACATTCCATCATTTCATGGAATATCAGAGATAGCACTGATCTCCTTCCACATGGAATAGCTCAAAATTCCTTCAACCTGTTGCCACATGCCATGTAATAAAAGAAGTAATAAAGTTACGTTATTTTAAATTAAAAAAAAAATAAGGAACGTAAGTTTCTAAAAGTCGGTCTGAGACTGTAACATATTTCTTTGGTGACACTGTTATTAAACAGAATGGTGTCATAAATATGGAGGTTCTTTCAGTAAAGTGTTGTCATTAACTGTCTACCATGAGCCAAGATTTAAGCTCTCTATATTAAATCATTAAACTTTATCTGCAAAATGACCATGAACTTGTATGTTATTATTCCTGTTATTATTATGAAGATAAGTCATGTGGGACTCAGAAAGGTATATATCTAAGATCCAATAATTACTCAGAAAATGAAGAAATAAAATGATACGCCCGTTTCCCACAAGTGGATGTACTGAAATTAGGGAAGAGGAGAGGAACTTTTCCTGATACTCTGAACAAATAATCCATAGCTGAATGTTATGTAAACAGCACAAATATGCTAGGTAATGAGAAGTGAAGCTCTTAGCATGAGTGAGTGAGGGGTGAAGGAGTTAGGGGGTGATGGGAGAATGAAGAAGAGTGAGAAGTAGAGAGGAAAAGAAAAAATTGGGCAAACTAAGCCATGGCAGACTTAATTTTTATTTAGTCTTTCCTAAGTCGGCAGCCAGAGTTCCTGTTTTCAGCGAAACTACAATTCCCCATTTGGTTTCTTTTACCAACTTTAGAAGATAACTCTTTCTAAGTCACCAGGGTATTATTTCAATTACTATTTCATCAAAAGAGTTAATATAATTTCTTACTTACTCCCAGGGCGGAGTTTACACGATGGGGGAATTTGCCCTAAAATGCCTGTGTTTTTTCCTATCATGAAGTCAATAAAGTAGAAGTTCTGTCCAAAAGCATTCATTTCCTTGAGCAATTTAAGGCTGAAGTTATCAGTCTTTTGTACATTTGTAAACATGAGATTTTTAATACCGTTGCTTAAACTTTATTTTAATAAATGAAGGAAAACATGCTATTAAATTCAAAGAATGTTTCAAATAATCAAGTCTTTAAATTAAGGAGACTCTCACAGGAGGAAGAAAATGGGAAACGCATCACTGATTGGCTTGGGAGGTAAGAGAGCTATTAATTTATTAATTTTCATGTCTTATCCAAATTGATGGATTAGAGGTTAAAAAATATTTAAAATGAAACAATGAAAGGATGCCCCTAAATGTGTCTTTAATTTGGTTCTTCACATTCAGTTTGTTCTTTTATTCACGAATTTAGCCTCCATATTTCATTTAAGGACATTAAAAAGATGAGACAAAGAGTTGATAATTTTGCATTATTTAAGTCACCTCCGCATCCAAACTCCTATATATTAGCTTATGGATTTTTTTTCACAGATTTATGGAGAAATAATGCGCATACAATACATTAGTCCATTTAAACTGTGAAATTCAATGATTTTAGTATATTTACAGAGCTGTGCCGCTATAACCACAATCTAATTGTATGTTAATCCCCCCACCAAAGAAACCCCTTACCCATTAGCAGTCACTCTCCATCCTTCCCTGCAGCCCCAGGCAACCACTAATCTACTTTAGGTCGCTAATTTTGCCTATTCTGGTCAATTTCATACATGGAATCATATAGCATGAGGCCTTTTGTGACTGACTTCTTTCACTTAGCATAATGTTTTCAAGGTTCATCGATATTGTAGCACGTATCCACTTCATTTCCTATTAATTTCGAATAATATTGTATTGTATGGATATGCCACATTTTATTTATCTGTTCACCAGTTGATGGACATCTGTGTCGTTACCTTGTTTAGGCTATTATGAATAACACTACCATGAACACTCATGTACAAGTTTTTGTGTGGACACATATTTATACAATATGTTCCTGATTGACACCTAAAAATAAAGACAACTTGCCTTCATATTTCAAAAATATTATCATGCACTATAATACTTTACCTCTGGGAAACAGCTGATACACGGAAAAGCTTCCTGAAGCCCCTCGTTTGGCATCTGGCAATAGCACACACAGCTGTATCTATGCACATGTAAAACTAAAGCGATGTAAAGAATTAACACCCTGGGGCGCCTGGATGGCGCAGTCGGTTAAGCGTCCGACTTCAGCCAGGTCACGATCTCGCGGTCCGTGAGTTCGAGCCCCGCGTCAGGCTCTGGGCTAATGGCTCGGAGCCTGGAGCCTGTTTCCGATTCTGTGTCTCCCTCTCTCTCTGCCCCTCCCCCATTCATGCTCTGTCTCTCTCTGTCCCAAAAATAAATAAATAAATAAATAAAAATAAAAAAAGAAAAAAAAAAAAAAAAGAATTAACACCCTGCGTCCACTGCCTTTGGCATATCAATCTAGGTTCCAAATTGTGCATCTTAAAAACTAGAAGCTAAAACATGTCTTGAAATGTCAATTGGACTGCTTCATATTAAAAACACACACACACAACGTTTTTATAGCAACAAAATACTGTTGCATATAGGATTTACACATCAACAGAAAACACATTTGTCAGCTTCATCTTTTCCTTTCCTGACCTTTTTATCGTGTGTAGCATATTGCTTTTTAAGAGAAATAATAGTTTCAGCTTTTCTTTCTTTCTTTCTTTCTTCTTTCTTTCTTTCTTTCTTTTTTTATGATTCTAAATTAAATCAGTCTAGAAAAAAATAAAAGACACTTTCTTTAACCTGGAACTTTCCCCCATTTAACACAATTTTCTCCTCCTCTACCTCAAAATGTTTGCAAGCTACACAAACTGCTTCTTATCTGCAAGCTTGAGCTCATGCTGTCCTGACTGCCCAGAGGCTGTCCCCTCCCTTTGGTTCCCTTTTAAGACTTGTTCCGGTATCACTTCATCTAGGAACGTGTATCCTCTGCTTTTCCTCCCATTCCCACACTTGTCCATGGCATCTCACTGAGATTTCTTTTGCCACCTTTCCTTTGGGGCCATAATAATCTGTAGCTGAGTGTGCATGAACTAAAATAAAATGTGGTCAGAACACTAAACATGAGATCTGTTCTCTCAACAACTTTTAAGTGCACAATGTAGTATTATTAATTACAGTCACTATGTTGTATACAATATCTCTAGAATATATTCACGGTGCATAAGTGAAACTTCATGCTAAATTGTATCCATTAAATATGCGCCATTTTATACTAATTATACCTCAACAAATCTGTTAAAAAATAAATGTGGTTTATTATATGCAATTGTGCCTATCATATCTGTGTACCCACACATACAAAAGTGCACTTGATACGCTTTATTTTACCTACATGTTTATTACCTATGTTCCATGGTAGACCCTTGAGGACACGAACTGGTACTTTATTTGCCATTTAATTGCCAGCACCTACAAAGTACCTGACAAGAAGACACTCACAGAATGCCTGCTGAAAACCGAGGCTGATTACTTGGATTCTCATTAAAAATAGGTTGGAGGAGGGAAACATCAGAAGCCCTGGGCCTCAGTCTTCCAAATGCTTTACAGTTAAATCTGTAGACAGTTCCCATAGGGCATTCAAATTCCACTACAACAGTGATTAAAAACATCCAGGAGAATGGAATTATTATCACCATGATAATGGGTTCTAGTATGTTAAACTCACTTTTATAATCTAAATTTAAAATGATTTTTCACTGAAAATAAAGTAACAGAGTAGAAAAAAAAGTTGGCCAGTGCAGTCTTAGATTACAAATGCCAGAGCATCAATCCATTTTTCTGCCCCTAAACACAGCTTGAATACTTCCAACCTGCCAGTAGCGAAGGAGGTTATAATCATGGTTCGAGGGATGGAGGCAAGACTGGATCTGGAACCTACTGGCTTACAGCCCCTAAACTAGATCGTCTTCTGTTATAACACATTGGCTGCAGAAACCAAAAACTAATTACAGCACGGCCTTCATTAATTTGGAGAATACAACCTTTAATGCCAAGCTGGCTAAAAACAAAATCAATGTGCAACTTAATTGGTAAGGCATCCTTGTGCACTAAGTTCCAAACTTGAGAAAACATTCATTCAACCAGGAAATGATTCCATAATAGCAGAAGTGCCAGCAGGCCCAGGGACTGGAGCTGAGAGCAAGGAGTGATGACTACATCAAAGGGTTGTCACCGTACTACAGAAGAATAAGGTCATTGATAGAACGATCCTTATTCAGTTTATAAAAACACCGGATTCACCTTCAGTGGGACACTGCCCTTTCAACATTTACAATTTAATTTATGTCACTGATAATAAAACTTCAGGCTGTGCATGCCAGTTGAACTAGTGGGAACAGAATAGGGTAAAAGCCATAAATATATAGCTGATTAGGGTTTCCAACTTCCCTGATTCCAAGGGAATTTTAATCTAAGGATTAAATAGCAAATCCTTCATCAAGGCAACTGTGTCTGCTCTTTTTTTTTTTTTTTCTTGGAAACTCAAAACTGAATTTTTGAGCAACTGCATTGTGTAGTGGGGCGGTGACAAAGAACGGTGCCATTAACCTCGTGAAATTATTTAACAGCCACCCAAGTTTATTTGTAAATTTATAATCCTTCTGATAGCTTTTGATTAACTAAGTAAAGAAGAGGTTCTGCAATATAGATACGTAAATTCAGGGGCCGTGTCAGGAACTGCCACAGGAGTTGGTTATCTTTACCGTCACAAAGCCAAAGCCATCTTTCCTCTCGTCTGCAAACAAAATTTATACATAAAGAAGACAGAGATACACTGAAAACAAGGGGGAAACGTGTTTGCATTGTTTTCTCTGCTGAACTACTCTGATGAAGACTTGAAGCCTGTGAATTGGGAAACCACAATCTTTCAAAAGTGGAAAGCTGCATTACAGAGTAACGGAAAGGCACGGACCAAGAGATAAGATCTGGGTTCTGCTTCTTTCTCTGAAGCTAACTGTCCTTGACCTTAAGCAAGTTCTTTAACTTCTATGAAACCTACGTTTCCTCCTTGATAAATGAAGCTAATTGTACCTGTGCCATCTACCTCTCAGTGGAATGTAGACTAGTAACAACAATGCTTTTAAACCTCTTTTTAAACTTTTCCACTTTTTAAACTGTAAGCCATAGTTTATACCCTCAAACCATATATTCAACCACAAAACACTGGCAAAAGCATAATATGCATCCACAAAGCAAATTATTTTAATAAGATGCACTATTGAAATCCTCTTCATGTTCACAGAGATACGCTGTAAAGAAGCCTGGGTTTTCTTCATGATGTGGTCCTCCTACGGTTATGCCCTTCTCTCTTAGTCCGACAGCCCCTCTCTTGCAGGGGCTCATCCCTGAGTAGCCCACTCTCCCTCACCCCTGTCCTGCGCTCCCCAGTACCTAGGGCCTGCAGTCTTTTAGGATCTCTGGGGTCCCTTACTCCCCACTCTCTAAAGCTATTGCTGAGATGCTTGTACCCACCACCCAAATGCCACTCCTGCCTTCCATATCCACTTCCCATATAAACTTGCTTAAGTCCAGTTCCCTGGAGACTAGGTTGTTGTGTACAGGACCGAACGCAGTGATCTAATCTGACGTTCAATCCATACTAATATACTAACGTAACAAGGTTAAAAGAGTTAATCTCCTCAGGAGCTTAAATAGTTCAACTTCACTTATGCCTTTTAAATAAAATTCCTTTATGGGATGGGGGGGGTCGGAATTTTAGTAGTTGGGTGGTTGAGGTTATATTTTACATATGTGTTTTAATCAATAAAACTTCCATCTATACATCATATAGGACAAATAGGTATTTAATTCACAAGTAGCCTTGGTTTTATGTTTGTGTACATATACTTTCAAAGTATAAGCAAAAGAGGGTTACCTGGGTGGCTCAGTTGGTTAAGCCACCAGCTCTTGGATTCAGCTCACATCGTGATCTCATGGTTTGTGAGTTCAAGCCTTGCGTCTGGCTCTACTCTGGCAGTGTGAGGCCTGCTTTGCATTCTCTCTCTGTCTTTCTCTTTCCTCTCTCTCTCTCTTCCTCTCTCTCTGCCCCCCCCACCCTCAAAATAAACAAACAAAACTTAAAGCGTAAGTAAAAGAAAATATTTTTCAGTCTTTACATGCAAATTAATGAAATTCCATTTAGGAAATTCTTTTTGAAAGATGTAATAGAATAATTTTCGGCCTAACTTAAAAACAATTAAATTGGCATAAGTTTATCTAATCTCAAATAATTTGATTTTATAGATAAGAGAGCTGCTGCAACTAAGTATGTACTAGCTGTAAAAACTCCACCGTATAAATTCATATAGAATTCAATTCACTTGCCATATCTATTTCCTCCTAAAAACTAAGCTTTGACTTCTTTAAATTCTAAACAAGTAATTGCAGACTGCTCATCCATTATATCCAAGCACTCTCTCCCTGTACAGGATCCACCATGGTAATAGTTCTTTCATCAAAGCCTAATGGTTTGTTTCAAATAATCAAAGTAGTGTTTATATCACTGTCCTCAGGTGCAACCATTTTGTTTCCCGGAGAGCAGTATGGTACATGCTAATGTCACAAGTGATAAATCAAAGTAAGTACATTTGTTTTCCTACCTTAACCAGTCTATTCAGTGCCACTAACAGAAATACATGTTGGCATTTGCACTTATGTACTTTCTATTTGAGAGCGTCTAGTAATAAAGATTACCAAGAAAAAATACATATGTAAAACAGATGGCTATATGCAAGTCTTAGTTGTGTGAGAAATTTCAGTGTTAGATGGCAGTTGTTGAGAATTAAATTGTAAGCTTTACCCAGGGAGGGGGTAGAATTAATGGAGGATCTCTGCTCTAAACGATAGCTATGACTTCTAAACTTAGAGGGAATCAAAACAGCTTGCTCACCTAAAATCACCATATATTTTAGGTGGATATATTTATTTACATTTTCAGTACATAAATGCAGAAAAGAAACAATAAGGCTCATTTACAACACTCACAGATTCAGAAGAGGTCTGAGAAATCAAGATAAATTATATCTTAATTAGGTATTCTATATTTCTATATATTTCTATATTCCAAAATTCCTAAGGCAGTCAGTGGAAGACAGAGTAAATTTAGAGTAAGTTAGAATGAAGAACTTGGTTACTATTGTCCTGGTCATTTTCAGCTTGAATTTGCAATGACATTCAGAACTTTTGTTATTTAGGCCAACAGAGACTGGGAAAGTCACAAACGTAGTGTTTTCTGTATGAAAGAGGAATGGAACCTGCCTGGATATTGATCATTTCCAGTTTCCAGTTCACGTAGTAGCATTTTCAGCAGCACTGGAAAAACGAAGGCAAAGAGACACAGCTGAAATCTGCCTACTCACCTACTTAAGCATATATAAATGAGGAAGAAACAAAGGGAAATTGACAACTGGAAAATAAACTGAGATGAATTAAAGACCCACTATGTTCAACGGACCAGTCTAATATCCTTCGAGAGTCAGTATTCCCTTTCACATTCATCTTTGCTCAAGAAAGTAAATGAGAGCAAAACCACAGGGTCTGTGACTCCTAAAGGGAAAAAGAAACAGACCACGGAAACAGCCTGCAAAGTCTATCATATGCCTAATAAAAAATGAAGAGCGGCAAACTCCATCTTATTTACCTTTGGGTTTTGGAACCATAACATAAAATATATCCTTAGCAATAACACCTCACTCTGTTTTTCTCTACCCTAAGTGATGGCTTCTTCACAATCAAAATTCAGTCAATAGCCTAAGACTGATAGGACTTATCTCTAGATGTCAGCATGGTTCCAAAGGAACAAACTGACAAAGCAAAGGCGATAAGTTAGGGAATAAAATCCATTTAAATGGTAGGACGCCTGATTATGGTCCCAGAAATGTATATAGATCAAACAGTGCTGAAGAAGAAGCTTAAGTACAAATGATAAAATGACTGAATAAAGTTAAAACCTTTTCACCACCACATGAAGTGCTGCTAGGGCAAATGAAGAGGCATGTATCATGTTCATCAAAGCCAGAGTTTCAAAATTTTGATCAGCATTTCCTCAGTAACCCTTAATGTAATTAGAGTCCTAAATATTTTAAAGATGGAATTGCTAGCTTTGTTTGTGTCAAAACAGGATATTTAAAATGTTTAGTACCTACTTAGTTTAGTTAAATAGCATATATAAAAATAAACAGAGCAACTGACAAATACAAGTTAATATTGTAAAAAATATAATAATGCAAGAACTAGAAAATCTTCTAGTAATTTATTCCAGGATTGATGTTTTTATCTCTTATAGACATTTGTATATAAATGCATGTTTTCTTTCATTAAACCATTCTCCCCCCCCAGGCCCAATTTTAAAAAAATTTGTTATATACACCGGTTTTTCCCCCCATATTAATATATATATACGTGTGTATATATATATATATATATATATATATATATATATCCACCAGAGAGTGACTTTTCTGATTCTTTGAAAGACCCCCTTCAAATGAAAGGCTTAATAATCTATCACCAAATCATGATTAATTTTCTACCACCAAGCTACATACTGGGATTACTCCCAAATGTTCACTTTAATTTAAGTACTTTCTGATTCATGAACCAGAGGATAACATACAGCTATAAAAGGTAATCCAATCCTAACATGGCCTTAACCCCTATAATCTGCACTTCAATAGCAGGGAAACTGTATAGTTTTGAAACTGTAATCAAGAAATTTTTTTTGCAAACACACACTGGAGCTGTCCTTTGCTCCCATCTCTTATTAGATTACAATAAAACGACCATGCTCTCTTTATGGTGGGAACAGAGCGACCCTGGGGTGATTTATAATCTTGTGAAACCCTGTCCACACTGCTGACCAGACTTTTTTTGAGGTCACTATCTGTTTCTTCAACTGATGTCTTCCTGCTGTGACAACACTGCTGGAGAGCTGTCAGCACACAAGAATTTCTCAAGCTACGTATTGTCTTTGAACGCATTTCTTGTGTTATTTCTATTGAGAAGCATTTGCGTGCTCGGTGTTTAGACAGTAAAGAATCTTTCTGAGGTTTTCTCATTAGTCTAAATCCTGACAAAAAGAAGACAACTAAATAGGAATAAATGAAGTGGATCTCTTATTGACAAAGAGAATATTTATTTCTTCCAAATATATAACATCGCTATTGAAGACAAACAATAAGGCAACAATTCGTTTTTTAAATGAGAGTATTGCTCTCCCAATTGTAAACGACTTTGACTCCAACATGTTAGATATTGTGAAAAGTAAGCATTAGCTGAAATGCCTGGGGATTACATAAACAGAAAAAATACGTAAGCTTTGCTATTTTTCTTTAATGTGGGAAGTAGGGGCAAAAGTTAAACTGAGAAAATGTTTTAATCGCAACGTGTGATAAAATCAGTTGCAAGCTCCACTCTTGTCAAAAAACTGCTGTAGATGAGCAAAGCCTATGCTCAGTTTGGCCAAATAGCCAATGAGCTTTAAAAATCAAGTAGATACTAGCTAGATTTAAAACTCGCTAAATTGAATGCTATGATAGAAGAGGAACTTGTTCAAATGATAATCTGGGTAAATTTAGCTTCTCAAAATAAGACATTTCCCACTAACTGAAATATAAAAAAATGTTACAGGAGGCCTGGCATCCAGCCTGGCAGGTTCAACTGAATCAGCTCCTTCTTCTGTTTTGTTTACTCTATTTTCATCGTTTGATGAAGTTAAATAGGAAAGTGGGAGAGCGAACATGGGATTGCTTTGTTTTCATACTTAAACATCTCATATTGATTATAAAAAGAGAACAAACATTTCTTAATTTTTCTTTTTCCTTCTTTTTTTCCAGGGATGACAATTAAGAAAAAAAAGATGAGTCCTTTTTTTTTTTTTTTGAGAAAAATGAACCCCGTAGAGCTTCAGAAAGTTGTCCTCCCTTTAGAATGTTCCTCCCTTAGATATATTTGAGGAGAAAGTTTTGAAGTCTAGAAGGAAAGAAAATATTTTGTAGGGAAGAGCTAAAACTGATATAAAAGAATCCCAGGGCCTGGATTCATTTGTCCCCCTTGGGCCAGAAAGAAAGGAGAATCAGCCACAGAGCACCTGCAGAAAGGGCCCTGAGTCCACTCACGTAAGAGTCCTGTGGTCTGCTCCCTGGGGAGGACTTTTTCTCAAACCTAGAGCTGTGTGACTTTGAGAGGCACAGAAAGACCTTGCACTTGCACGCGTTTTACTTTCTCTATGTTTAGAGGACAAAAACCCAAGGTCTGCCTTCTAAATAGGAGAAGAAAATTAATGTAAGAGCTGATTTTAGTTGAAAGCGTCCGTAAACCTAATTTGCACATACCATCACTTGCAGTATAAGTGGGACAGTGGAATACAGCACTGTTGATAAACTAAAACTATGAGATACAAAAATATCATGTCACACTATGATTTTTTTTTTTTACATTAGCCAAATTTCCAAGGGGGGTGATGGTGTTTGAATTCAACTGTATCTGAACTTGTATGAACATTGCAACCCAGAGCCCACAACAGCCCTGGGACTTGGCAATAGGGCTTGAGGGTATTATAAGCCTTTGAGCCTTTGCGATTTATGACTATTTAGTCATCTAAACTTTTGTAACTTAGAGCAGTAGGAGACTCCATCTGAAAACCTTTGATAGCATCTTGTAATTTTAGCTAAATTAAAGCTTTCAGAAGCTAAAATAAGGACATATTTTAATAGTAATTATATTTGATACAACAAATTATGATCCCTATTCTTGTCAAAGAATTGCCACTGATAAGGAAAACTTACGTTAATTACCCCAAATAACACATAATAGTTTTTAGAAGTTCACTTATTTATTTTGAGAGAGAAGGAGAGAGCAGGGGAGGGGCAGAAAGAGAGGGAGAGAGAATCCTGAGCAGGCTCTGCTGTCAGCACTGAGCCCTGTGCAAGGCTCGATCTCACGATGTGAGATCATGACCTGAGCCGAAATCAAGAGTCTGGACGCTCAACCAACTGAGCCACCAGGCACTTCACACATGAAATGTTAAAATCAAGCAGATCCTAGCTAGAGTTAGAACTAACTGTACCTCTTCATTTTATTTCATCATCATGAGCTATTTTGAAATGATGAGCAAATGTTTAACTTTATGAAAGTATGGAGACACTGGTAGTCATAACAAATAAGTTAAGTGTTCCTTTGTTTCGTGAAGTAATCCACCATTTACCTTCTCCAAGGACTCTTTTAAAAAAATGGACAGAAAAAAATCAATTAAAATAGTGAAATGCCCCTTAGGATAAAGTTAGTTCAGCAGGCAGTGCACTTCTCAATAATCTCTTTATCTTGTGCTGAAGTAATACACATTTGTGCCATGTTTTTAAGTACTATATTTTTCATAATGAGGCTGTTTAAAACTGAGCACTGGAAAGAGAACGGGTGCTGATACAGCAAGTGTTATGATATAAAACTGGGGTTATGTGCGAAGCACACACCAGAAATGGAAAACGTGATTAGAGGCAAAATGGATGATGCAAGGTTCTCATATAACAAGCCAGTGAAGTAAACCAGCCTGAAAGACCCTGAATATCCACCTAATCTCCACTATCTAGAGCTATTGTGCCCAAGAGCACCTCTAAAAATACTATAATGGGACATCATTTCTGGAATCGCTACCTATATAACAGAAAGTAGTCCCAAGAATGAAGTCAGAACTTGAAGAATTCAGCAAATAATTCCGCACACTTTTTTACATGTTTCTTACCTCACTACACCTCCTGCTAGCCTGCCTTTGACCCATTCTCTCCCTTTATAAAGGGTGTAGCCGTCTTAACAGTTCAATGACCCAGGATTTTTGGAAGCACTATTAAAACTGGTTTTGTTTTTCCCCCTTCAAAAGTAGTGACTATCACAATACTGGGGATCATACTCATTTGAGATCACAGAAGTAATGCACACATGCTTTTTTATCTGAGAATCAGAGAAGCGGCATCATTTTTGGAAGCTAAATAGATACTGAATATTTGTCAGCATTCTGCAAATCCCGTGATCGTGTTTTCACCTCTGCTGCTTCTATTTCTCCCTTTGCCCGCCTCTTCCTTCTCTCGGTGATTGTCCATGCTGGATGGAGGAATGTAGTGTTGAGGATGTGCCCAGAATCTTGCTGGTCAGGCAAAGCACAAGGAGATAGAAAAGGCAGGCCCACCAAAATTGTTCCTATTTTGCCTCAATTCCCTACCAAAAGTCACTATTCTTTTAACATAGAGGCTGCTGAGGACCATGGCAAACGCCTTGGGAATGCTGGCTCATACGGTCACCGTAAGGCCGAAACAGACCAAAGGCAGCTAGTTGACCACAGTACCTACCAGCCTATTTGAAAACAAAGTGGCCTGTACTTTTCGTGAATGAGTGGCCGAGAGCTTGCCAAGGCAAATAAAGACCTTTTTTTACTGAGATGTATAGAAATACAAGGAATGGAGCAAAAAACTTGAAGTAAACTTAAAAAAAAAAAAAAGGTGTCTTAAGAAGTCTGAATTAGAATGAGATTTTAATCAACTTTGTAACCACTGGCATTCGTGAGAAACTCTATAGCCCTTATTAAAATGAAAATAAAAAACAAGGGTAAGAACTCTGCTCTCCTGGCCTGCCTCCAAGTAAGGTAATTTTGTTTTGTCTACTCAAATTATCCCTGAGGTAATAATTATCTCATACTTTTTTTAAAACTGCTCATCCCGAAGCTACAGGCTAGAACCTCTACGTATTGGTGATCGAAGCTGCCCTGTGGCCCCAGGACTGTATGTCCTGCCTGCCCTGGATGGTCCTACTTCACCTGTTGTCCCAACACAATTATTAATACTGCCTCTGTTCATACTCAAGACTGTTCCAGTTTGGCTAATTAATTTTATGGTTGCCCCACCTATGCCACCCTGGAAAGGATGGAAAGGATGATGAAAGTCGAATTCTAGCAAAGAAACTAACACAATAAAGAAGTGTACATTAAAGCATAATGGGCTGGCTTTCTAATATCTACTAGAAATGTTCTACTATTAAAATCACTTAGACCTGGACATTCTTTATCGCATTTAGGATATTTATATCTCTTCCCACAGAACTAAATGGGTAGTAATCACTGCAGTCTATTTACTAAAATGAGAAATTAAAACATTTCTATAAAACTCCAAATAAGGACAGAATCCTTGAAAACAAGAGTTTTTCTTGTGTATTCAGCCTAAGGTATTGGTAATGGTTGTACCTCGTCTTGGTCAGGTATTGCCTAATAACAAATATATCCAAAATACTCCAAATCATACATTTTCTTCCTTCTACCATATAGAAAAATAATGTACCATTATAGAAAATTCCTGATACTGGAGAATTTCTCTTCAGAAAGAAAGCTTCATTTGGTGGGAACCATAGTTTGAAAAGCTATTTTTAAAAAACAAAGTTCAAACATTAACAAAATATTAATACTTGATAGTTATTGAGTAAATAAGTCACTGTGCTAAGTGCTGAATGTGCCGGATTTTATTTTAATACAAGTAATATTATCCCACTTTTAGAGATGAATATACTCATAGACTTTAAAGAACTCCCATAAGAGCAGGGGCACCTGGGTGGCTCACTTGGTTAAGGGTCTGACTTTGGCTCAGGTCATGACCTCGTGGTTTGCCAGTTCAAGCCCTGCACTGGGCTCTCTGTTGTCAGCACAGCTTTGGCTCTTCCATCCCCCTCTCTGCCCCTTCCCACTGGCGCTCTCCCTCTCTCAAAAAAAAAAAAAAAAAAAAAAAAAATTAAGAAACATTAAAAAAACTAAGAAACTGATTTTTATCTATAGTCTGGCATGCTCTTATACCTTGGAATTGCAGATAAATTTTTAAGCTTTCCTTACTTTTTATAATGAAAAGCCTATTGCACTACCTCTGACCCACATTTCTCTCCTTTACAAGACTGGAAATCAAAGCCGGAGGAAATGCAAAGAGAAATAGACTTTCTTAAAATGACTTTCAGCTCTTCTCATCCCCTTTAAGGCTTGAGTCATGTCAGTTGTCCAATGAGGACTACTCTGACTACATTTAAAATTTCAGCTGTCCCACTATCCACACTCTAAACTTCCCTCACCCTGACCTCCTTTTTATGGTATGTATTATTTTAAAACTATGTAATTTGCTTATTTATTATGCTTATTATTTATTGTCTATCTCTTCACCCCCGACCATGACCACTAGAATATAAGCTCTGTGAAGGCAGGGATTTTTGTCTATTGTATTCACTGGTAGATTCAAAGCACCTAGAAGAATGCTGGTCCCACATTAAGTGCATAATAAATATGCGTTGAATAAATACATGAAAGATAATTTTGTTATCAATTCATGCACAAACACACATACACACACGTATTATTTATTGCTCTTAGTTTGAACAACAAAGGGAGACTAATAATAATTGTGAAATAAGAAAAGATTAAGAATCAAGTGAATATGCACCATTGTCCAGTGGCAAACTTAAGGTAGTATTTCCTAAATATTTTCCTTCATTTGGAATTTATTTTAACTGAAATCTCTATGCATTGAATAACTTTACAAATAAGATAATATATAAAAACTTATTTATTGAACACTTTTTGGTAGACCTCCTATGAAACAGCTATTGGATTTCACCAGTTTCAGTAGTTAAGATATACTATATTTATGCACATTCAGGGAAGGGATTATTTATTAATTAATTCATTCATTTATTCATTTATTCATTTGTATAAAGTAGCAACTCTAAAATATGTGTTTTTTTAACATTCTGTTGGAAGTTAGGGGCACCTCGGTGGCTCATTCGGTTAGCCTTGGACTTTGCTCAGGTCATGTGCTGACAGCACGGAGCTTGCTTCGGATCCTCTGTCTCCCTCTCTCTCTACCCTTCCCCCGCTCATGCACACTTACTCTCTCCTCTCTCAAAAATAAATAGACATTAAAAAAAAAATTCTGTTGAAGTTAAGTAGTGGGACGGGAGTCAAACAGCTGGTCTGGAAATTTGGGTAATTACTACTCTCAGTTATCATTGCTCTCTCCCAAGTAGGTATAAAGTCAACATTGGTAAACCCAAACAACAACAAAAGTTAAGACTGCTTATATTCTTCCTCCAATCAAATCAATAGTGACCTTATTAGAGAAAAAGAATGGTGGCAGGCGAGACAGACACGCCAATATGAAAGGTCTATCAGAGACGTGACTACCTACAAAAAGGTAGAGCTTAAACTTCAAAATCTTGAGAATATTGCATTGAATTATTAGTAAAAAAGATGAAAAAATATAAACTCAAAAACTAAATACAAACTGGTAAACTCTTATTCTGAGTGGAATCATTTTTGTTAATAGGGAGTTGATAGATATTTTGAAGTTTGCAAATATAATTGCATAGTTGTGTGTGTGTGTATATATATATATACATATATATATACATATATATATATGTATATATATATGGTGGAGTATTGAAGGGTCACCTTATTTGAAGAATATTAGCAAAAAAAGTTCAGTGAGAACAATGAATTATTCCTTAATAGATGTCACAGTAGTAGTTCTCTAGGTTGTTTTTTATTGTAATTATGTTCTCTTATTTAACAAAGACATTTTTTGTATATACAAAAAGTCACCAATTTAGTGAAGGAAAGAGTCTTTCTCTTAAGTAGACTCTAAGAATTAGATTGGGTACCTAAGTTAGATAAATAGAATTATCAATAAAATGAGGATATAGGGAAACCAAATTCTGGTATCAACCCCTTGAAAGAATCATGTCTCCCAAACCAAGGTGCATCACTGTTTATAAGCTATCTGGTATGAGAATGTTGAGTTAAAAAGTAATTTTGGGGGCGCCTGGGTGGCGCAGTCGGTTAAGCATCCGACTTCAGCTCAGGTCACTATCTCGCGGTCCGCGAGTTCGAGCCCCGCGTCGGGCTCTGGGCTGATGGCTCAGAGCCTGGAGCCTGCTTCTGATTCCGTGTCTCCCTCTCTCTGCCCCTCCCCCGTTCATGCTCTGTCTCTCTCTGTCTCAAAAATAAATAAACGTTAAAAAAAAATTTTTTTTTTAAAAAGTAATTTTGAAGCAATTTTAGTTTGTTTATGTTGAGATTGATTTACATTAGATCAATCTCTTACTCTTTAAGTGGTATCATGATATTCATTTGCTGTCCCTAATTGTTAGTGTTGATTTTTTTTTAATTTGTTTTTCTTAATGTTTGTATTTATTTTTGAGACAGAGAGAGACAGAGCATGAACGGGGGAGGGGCAGAGAGAGAGGGCGACACAGAATCCGAAGCAGGCTCCAGGCTCTGAGCCATCAGCACAGAGCCCGATGCGGGGCTCAAATTCACGGACTGTGAGATCATGACCTGAGCCGAAGTCGGACGCTCAACCGACTGAGCCACCCAGGCACCCCAGTGTTGATTTTAAAGTACAATCCTGAACACTTGTCTTACCTTCTAGCATTGGAATAAATCACCTTGGGTCAGCCCATAAATTCACTCTGCAAGCTGAATCTGCTGCTGCCTTCCGTGGAGTTTGTGGTCTGCAGCAGCAGCTTTCCTACAGAAAGGTCAGCAGAGAGTTTAAGGTGAACTCTGTTAACAGAGCTTTCATTTTTAATCAATGGTATTTTTCGAATTCCGGTACAGAATGTTCTCCTCTTTTGACACTAGTTATTATCACAAGTATAGAATCAAACACAATAAAGGTATTTCTTAGAGTCCTAATCATGACTCAGCAGCATAGAAAGACCTGCTCTCTGCAAATCTCTATCTTTGACTTCCATTTAACTTTGAATAATTCATAATGGAAAAATAATATTTGACCTCTGGAATTTGAGAATATTTTTTTCTTTTAAAAGTTGATAAGTGGTTTTGAAAAAGTTATTTGAAGCCAGGAGACATAAAAGCAGTGTTTTTAATGTCATAGAAAAACTATTAAAATGTTGTCAATTCATAAAGGAATTACCAAATCTCTCGGAAAATCCCATTCATTATTTTATGGCTACAGTCCACACCTCCTAAATCTCATCTCAAAATTTCTTCCAAAGTTCACACCCAAACTCTGGTTCCTTTCCTGATTTTGCCCTTGAATCCCAGATACATGCTTTTGACATCAGCTGGATAATACTAAGGAACTAGAACTCAAAGCCTTCAAAATGGAATTATTTACATTCACCAAAAACTTCTCTTCTTCATGGTCTTATGACTCACAATACTGTTTGCTCATCAAATACTAGAGAGTTCATCTTAACTCACTTCTCTTTCCTCAAACATCTCATTAAGTATGTGTTAATTTAATTTCTCTTTTATCTTTTTTCTTCCCTCAATTTTCATGACTGCTCCCTTAAGCTAAAGCCTCGGTTATTTCAAACTGGATTACTGTAATAGTCTCTAGCTTAACATTTTCTAGTTCACGCTTCTAAGGGTCAGAGTGTTCTCTATCCAAAACACAACTCTAATCATATCATTTCTCCAAGTAAGAATCTTTCAACAGAAATACATCTTCCACTGATTTTTCATCATTACCATAATGTTCAAATTCCTTAGTCATCTCACATAAGAACCCTCCTGAGCTTGCCAGTGTCTATATTTGCAACCCAATCTCCCACCCCTGGTTAACAAGTATATCCCGATCTCCAGCCAGACCAATCTACAATCTTTGGAAATGATATTAGTGTCTTTTCAAAGAATTGTCACTCTGAGGTGCCTGGCTAGCTCAGTGGGTTGAACATCCGACTCTTGATTTTGACTCAGGTCATGATCCCAGGGTCATGGAATCAAGCCCCACAGCAGACTACACACTGAGCACGGAGCCATCTGAAGATTCTCTCTCTCTCTCTCCCCCTACCCCTCTCTCCTATTTAGGCTCTTTCTCTCTAAAATAAAAAATAGGGGCGCCTGGGTGGCTCAGTCAGTTGGGCGGCCAATTTCGGCTCAGGTCATGATCTCACAGTTCGTGAGTTCAAGCCCCGCGTCGGGCTCTGTGCTGACAGCTCAGAGCCTGGAGCCTGTTTCAGATTCTGTGTCTCCCTCTCTCTGACCCTCCCCCGTTCATGCTCTGTCTCTCTCTATCTCAAAAATAAATAAACGTTAAAAAAAATTTAAAAAAATAAAGCAAACTAAAATAAAATAATAAAATAACTGAATAAATAAATAAATAAATGTCATTCTAGGCATTTGCACATTTGTGTCTCATTTTGTTTTAATTTCAGAAGACTTAATTAAATTCACTAATATAGATGTATCCTTTGCTCATACTACAAAATTAGAATAAAGAACAGTGAAAGATGCGAAATGAACGAAAGGAACAGAAAGGGATAAAGTGAAAAGAGAGCAAGCCAATAAAATATGTAAAAAGAACACAGTAAAGTTCTAAAGGCCATACCAATATCTGAGCAGATAAATTTGATTCTAATTTTCATCATGTTCATGTCTTTATGCTTGGATTTCAAGAGAGGTGTGATTTATAGACTTGAAGGAAGAGTTTATCACTTTTCTTTCTGTCTTAAAAAAGATAAAGAGCATGTGTAAAATTAAGGGAGGACACGCAAAAAAAATCTTAGCCTATATCTAGAGTATGAAGGCACAGTTGCTCTGTTGGTCCAAGGAAATATTTTACGGTGTGTTTTAAAAGCCTACAAGGGCAATCTTCATAGGGAGAGCCTTCATTTTCCAGAGAGCCATGATGTTTTCTGAAACCTAAAATGTGTGGATGTTATGAAGTCACAAGATTTTAACCAGAAAAAGTTTGTAAACGTTAAACCTTTTTGTTTACTTCTTTATTGTCTTCCAAATCTGCCTTGTATATACTTCTCTATTTTCCTCACAGGTTGCTAACAGCAGTAATGTAATATTTTAGTATTTATCTGTATGGTGCAGCAACTCAAAATAGAACATTAAAAACATAATTCTATCTGTTTTCTAACGAGGAAGCAATTTCTTCTTGAATTTTATCTCTAGAAACACCCAAAAGTTTAAGCTGTTGGTCAGTGACAGGATATGCCCATTTTTCTCAATCCACTGGAAGGATACTTGAATCGAAGTACTTGTCACCATGAATAAGCTGTGAGATGTTGGTGAACATTAAATTTAGTTACAGCTGCCAGCCTAGAGTCTGCTCTGGACGGTGGTTGTCTCACGTAAGCAAACACATCTGTTTGTGACATTGGAGACAACCAAGTATTATTAGTGAGTGGGACTGGACTCTCTAGTAATGGGAAAACCTTTCTATAGTTTTCTAAGGTCACTGTACAACTGCCACCAGGAAGCTGGACACCATGGTCTTTCTACTGACTAACTGTAAGTGCTAATTCTTGACTTCTCTTTCCCAAGTACGACCCGGAATACAGGGAAAAAGGAAAATGGTACAGGACAGTTAATGAATTCCTACTAAACCTCTATGCAGTTTATGAATTCTAGGACATTTAACTTTCATTTTCAGTCTCCTTTCCTTAAAATTTTTTTTTTAAGTTTATTTATTTTTGAGACAGGGAGAGACAGAGCATGAACGGGGGAGGGTCAGAGAGAGGGAGAACACAGAATCTGAAACAGGCTCCAGGCTCCGAGCTGTCAGCACAGAGCCCGATGTGGGGCTCGAACTCACAAAGCGCAAGATCATGACCTGAGCCGAAGTCAGCCACTTAACCGACTGAGCCACCCAGGCGCCCCCGGTCTCCTTTCCTTAAATCCTCATCTTGCTGGGTAGGTGTTACGCTCCCTTACAACTGAGAAAACTGAAGCTCAAATGGGTTTTTGCACCTCTCCTTAGGGTAGGAGTGCAGCGTAGGATAAGAGACCAACTCCGTTTAATACTTACTTATTAGTATTGGGTGATTTATTTAACTTCTCTGTAACTCAGTGCCCTCCCTGGAAAATGGAAATAGGGCTGTTGTGGGGATTACATGAAATAAGGAATGTACTAGGTTAGTGTCTGGAGTAAGTGCACAAAAAACAGGATTAACAACAGAAGAGGAATAACCATCCCGTGGTGCAAAGGCAGATTTTGTAGAAGACGCTGACAGCGGAGTCAAGTGAGAAACGGAGGAAGAGCATGAATTCCAAGGAGACTTGGAAATAGGATGATAAAGAATTATAAGGAATTGTTAGTGGAGAAAGACCAAAAAAAAAAAAAAATACAGGAGATACTTTACATATACTCACCTACTATTCAAAGTCAAATTTTTAAATATTTCTCTTAGAATTTACTCAGCAAAGTTGATAATGGGCTGAATAATGATTTCCCAGTCAAAAGCTATCTAACTGTTCTGACTTGTTGAAGACTTGTGGGTGTCCTGTTAGAACACTGGCTAACAAGATGAATATTGAAGTGGGGACATAACCCATTTAAAGGGATTCTTAATTTCCAATAACATTTCACAGCTTGTGGACTAGAAGTACCTCTACCATTCCAATATCAAAACTACTACATTATGAAAATTGTGTATGGCTCCTTATTTACTGTCCTACATTACCTGAAAGTGATTTGAAGTACAGCCATGATGCTTCTGGGACTCTATTCGATTTTGAAAAACAACAGCACTCTAAATTCTGAATCTGCGACACTACAATGAAATTTACATTTCTTCAAGAAACTTTTATTTATTAGACACAAACAAGTGAAGATAAAATTCAGTTTGAATATACTATATACCAAGACCTGACTGCAGTGCCCTTGGATGAGACAGCATAATGAACCAAAGAAAAAGTGCATGGACCATGCATTGTGTTAGGATTTCATAGAAAGGTATATGTATTGTGAAGGTTACGGGCAACTTTGCGCCTTGCTTAAACCTGGTACCATTTATTGCTTAAAAACATTTAAATGAGCATACTATTTGCGCAAAAGTACCACTGTTGCCCTAGGGAAGCCATAAATGCAAAGGCTCAAACTTCTTAGCAGAAAAAGGACAGAACGAGATCTTTAAGGTCAGGAGTCTCTAGAGGAAGTGAAAATGGCACTGCTTCCTTTCAGGGGATCCTTGTCTTTTCACAGAAGTGTCCCTCACCTGAATCCTGGCACTAAAAGTTACAAAGGAGGAAGTAAAGGTTTGAGACTCCCAAGAGCATGAACAAATAGAATTTAAAACTGCATGATTCTGGTGTGTTTAAAATTACCATCTTAAAGCAGAACTACTGAGGTTTTCCATGAATTTACTTCTTTCACATAATATTGTTAGTTTCATATGACATAAGGTGTGACTAAGTAGTTCAAATCATCCTGGACCGGCCACCCAGGCAGGGATAAAAGGGTGGCAAAGCAAAGGCACCATCATCAGTCTACTGATGAACTCAATTCTGAATTCACACAAATCGTTAAAAACCTCAAGGCCCAAGCCACTTTTTCAACACACAGTTGATGTAATTCAGCAAACAACCACTAAAAACACAGGAATCATTGCTAAAACTTATATGTAAACACTACACCTTCTCTCTTGAATTAGTGTTAAATGATATACCTCTTTGTCTTGATTTATTTAATATATTAACACGCAAGACTTTGATGAAACACTATATATTAACAGAAAAATTCTATATATTTAGTGCTACCACAGTTAACTCCTTACCTTAACTGTAGATATCCTAGAACAAGAGTTCCATCACTTTCCACACATAATAATTACCTGGTAAAGAAACATTATTTCCCACACTTGATTAAAGTGAATAAACAAAAATGAGCACAGTGACACACGTACCCTACCTACCAAAGGAACTTGCACATCACAGAAATGTGCCAATCTGATAAACAACAAGTTCTTCATATGGAGTATGAGGATGCCAAAATATCAAAGTACCTTTTCTGCTGCGGGAAAAAAAAAAATTAAAGATCTAAGGATCAAAAAGAATAGCAAACTATCTGGACGGAAGAAGGCATACAGGTGGGTAATTGAGATGGGATGATGAGGCTTATTTCAAAAAACATATGAAGGAAAACAGACCCAACCCCAAACTTTCCATGGCTACTTTCCAGTTTAAAAACCAGGAAGCGATTGGTACAAACTCTGCCGAGAGTAGGCTTTTGTACTACACAACTAAGGTTTAAATCCCAACTCTATGCCCAGATGAATAGATTTTGAGCTTCTAAAAATAGCCTATTTGTAACTACTAGAAATGATAACCTTTGAGTAATAGGTGTGGCTTACTCTAATAATAGTACTCAGTGGAACTATAAAACAGGCACAGAGGGTGAATTAGAATCTGTCAGGAAAGGACTGGAATTACAATAGATGATAGCCCAATTATTCTTATATATTTCTTACTCCCCACCAATAACCATTGATCTGAAGGCATGAATTAGTTTAATAAATTAATACTGTAATTGTTCTCAATTTTATCTTATCGGTAAAATTTGACCGTACTGTATGGTTTGTTTTGTGGTAAGGTTCCCTTTGATGATAATGAACTCAAAATTTAAAAAATACATCGTAACAAGATTGAAGAAATAAAAAAGGCGTAAGAGAATATACTGTTTTACTTGGAAGGGTATACAATAGGCTTCTATCTCTTAAAGAGATGATGAAAATTAATCCACAGTGTTAATGGATATAAAACTTAATGTCACTTCTGCATTTCTCATGAAGAAATAAATTACAACTGGCTTGCTCTACACCGTCAGTGTAACAATGATTCTAAAAATCTCAGAACTATAAACAATATTAAAGTTTTCCCATAAAATTACTAAATTGCTACAGACACAGAGCACACACATACATCTTGAATATTTTCAAGAAATGAATATTATGACTATTTTTTCCAAACAATTTATAATTGTCAACCTATAGTCAATATTAGAGTCACAGGTTAACTGTTATTTGAATAGAAAAACATAACATAGAAAATAAAGTTCTAAAATTGAATTGCCTCACTTCAATTCCCTTCGATTGCTATGTACTAGCTGTGTAATTGTGAGCAAGTTAACTAACTGCTCTGATCCTCAGTGCCCTTAACATTCTTTAAAGTCAGATTGAACCTGCCTCTAATGGCTACTATATGGAGTGAAAGAAAAAGAGATATCCTACTGAACACATTTCTAACATATAATAATCACAGATAATAGTAGTGATAAGTCTTATCATCGGTAGTGTTTTAAACAGCAGACGTATATACCCTTACATTTGGTCTGGCCGTTCAATTCGAATTTCAGGTGCTTAAAAAAAACTTTTTTTGGGGGCGCCTGGGTGGCTCAGTCGGTTAGGCATCCAACTCCGGCTCAGGTCATGATCTCGCGGTCCGTGAGTTCAAGCCCCGCATCAGGCTCTGTGCTGACAGCTCAGAGCCTGGAGCCTGTTTCGGATTCTGTGTCTCCCTCTCTCTCTGACCCTCCCCTGTTCATGCTGTCTCTCCCTGTCTCAAAAATAAATAAACGTTAAAAAAAATTTAAAAAAAAAACTTTTTTTTAATGTTTATTTATTTTTGAGAGGGAGAGAGAGAGAGCAGGGGAGGGGCAGAGGGAGAGAGGGAGACACAGGATCTTAAGCAGGCTCCAGGCTCTGAGCTGTCAGCACAGAGCCCAATGCAGGGCTCGAACTCTAACTGTGAAATCATGACCTGAGCCAAAGTTGGACGCTTAACCAACTGAGCCACCCAGGTGCCCCATGAATTTCAGGTGCTTTAAAAATTATGTACGTGGGGACCTTTCATAATTAATCCAATGGCTAAACATTAATTAATAATAACTGACATGAAGACAAAATCTCAACCTTACAAACCTATGGGTGTAACATATACAAGGTTTAAATATGTGTGCTTTAAGTACTACAAGAACATGGGATACATTCAGGAAGCAAAGACATCTTATATTCTACTTAAGAACTAATATTCTACATGTTTATTTTGGTTTTTTTTTCCTACATCAAAGTCTCAAACATTTCTATTCATGCTTTAATTTCTTGATCATAATAAAAAAATGCTCTAAAACTAAGAATCTCATAAGAATATTTTAATATAATTCAGTAATATGCAAACAACATTTCTTTTAAAAAGTCAATTGTACTTATAATAAGAGTGCCTACTATATGCCAGAAAATACTTGAAAGTTTTAACAATAGGTGCAACATAATCTTCTACAATAATCCCAGGGAGGTAATTATTATTCACCAGAAATTAAATTTACTCAAGTTTCTAAGTTAGTTAAGAAGTTCAAGAAATAGCCAACTATGCTCTTTCAGCAAAACCTCTATAGATACATTTAAAACTGTTAACAATTGATCACAAATATTTCAAAACTTTAGATACATAAAGGAAAAATGCAGCAAAAGAAATCCACCTGGGTTTCTCCTCCTCTTGTGAATTTTAGACATGAAATGCTTTTGTAGACAAATGCCAAGGAGAAAATCAATCAGATCCAATTTCAACAACCTACTAAATTTCACAATATAACAAGGGAGAAACAGTGTGTGTTACATAATTTACAAAAATGTCAAGACATTGTCATAAATCTACAAACAAAAGCAGAACAATGGTATTCTGAAATAGGGAACATTATATTATATTGATGAGTTCACAAAATACTTGGCAGACACCAAATTTTATGTTAAGATGCTTGAATGCCTATCCCAAATTTATTTTCAAAATAGGAGACTACAGAAAATAATCATTTGGGGGATTTGGGGATGTTTGGTAGAGAATAATTATAGATTATGTATTTGGTTTAAGAAAATCCTAGAGACATAACTATAATAGAATGCTCTAGCCAATTTAAAAAGAAATCAAAGTTTCGATAGCACCTGCTTTAGCATAAAGAAAAAGAAAATAACTGATTTAAATTCCTCTGGAATCTCTACTTTCTTAGAGAATTGCATGGCAGTTACCATAGATATTGAATGACATTCTCTGCGAAATTAAGTAAGTTATCCTTTCATATGCTGTGGCTATATTTTGTCTTTTTTTGCTTTTCAAAGATTTAACCATGTTAACCATTACTAAAAATATTTTTGAAAGGCACTGCCAATAAAATTTTAGTAATATTATATTTCTAAAAAGACTTTGTAATTTTTCAAAATTCCCAAATTCTTCGTCCCAGTTGTTATAATTCCACTGTTATTTCCTTAAAAAGAGGTGAGAAGTGTGATAGCAAGGACCAAAGTAGAATTTTCTTTATGCTTTTATAAGCTGTTCTGGTAAAAGGAGTTTAAAAATTCAATTGGGTAAGAACATTTAAGGTCTAGTATCTTAGCAACTTTGAAGTATATAATTGTACACTTTAAAGTTGTGGAATGTTATATGTAGATTATATCTCAATAAAGAAGTAATTGAGAATTCTAAAGAGATAACAACTCTTCAAAAGTACCTTACCATTTCTGAAATGCTTTCAAATAACTATTATCACATTCCTATTCTCGCAACCTTCTTTTGAAATAAATAGAAAAGTTATCTTCATTATCCCTATTTTACATTTGACAATATGGAGGTTCCAGTTGACTAACCCAACATCTCCCAGCTAGTAATTGATATCATCGGAACTTGAAATCAAGTTTCTTGATTGTTCTCATGACTCCAAGTTGTCTATAGATGAGTAAATCTCAAATCTACAGCTATTGTGGTAATGAAATACTTCTCTTGGATCCTCATGACAATTTCTTTTGGAAATAACATAATAATATTTTTGTTGGAAACAATCCCCTCAAATTATGCTTATTAACAAAGACTTCACACCCGAATTTTCACGTATGTCTTGAGAATTGAATATTCTTGCTAACCTAGCTAACAAAAGTGAACTAGAGAAGACAAAAATATATCTGTCAGTTGACTTGACACAGTCACAACTGTTTTACTCATCTTGGCCATGCCTCGGAGATCTGAAAACATCCATTTCAACATTTGACAGCATATTAACAGTCTCAATATTGTGGACTCCTGTTCAGTTTGCTATAGGCAAGAGATCGTGCCATTACACAAGCCAGTAGATCGATTGGTCTTTGGTAGAATCTTAGTTTAAGACTCTTTAAGGCACTGATTTATGCACAATTGATCTGATCAGCCATGCAGTCAATGTGATTTATTAGCTAAGATGGCCAAAACCCTTTTTTCTCCTTTTTCATGCAGTAGTAATTCACCTCATTAGAGGTGGAATCATTATAGGAAGCTACTGAGAAATAAGAAGTTGAACCTGCTGGCCTGACTCTTTATTTCCCCCCAATCTCTGGATCTACCCACCAGTAACAGCTAAGACCAGAGCTGCTGTGTGCACATGCAGAAGCCAGTGAGCTCGCGCCATGGCTGGAAATGGATGGATCGATTAACAGGGATTCTAACACTCCTCCGCTCTGAGACCGTTTGCAGACAGCAAACTTGTTCGTTTAGCTTCATGAGAAACTCATTCATTTCATTTCTGGCACACATTTTTTTCTTTATTTAGCCACAGTAAGACAAATGACTTGTATTACCTTGTAATTATGGTGTTTAACTAAACACAAGACCAACAATGTGTATAACAAGGGATGGCAACCTGTGGTGTCCACGTGGACACGTGCGTGCGTGCACATACACACACACACACACACACACACACACACACACACACACATTTATACTCCCAATGTTACACAAGACCTAATTCTGAATAGCCCAGAAAGGTTCACCAATGGGTAAAATACACATGTAAATTTGCCAACCAGTTATATTTTCTATAATATTTGGGGGGGGGGGATATCCATAGCTTATATATGGTATAAACATTCCTTTCCTCTCTTTAAGGTCTATCCCCCACCCAGGTCCTTTATCTGAAGTCTCTACTGACCTTAAACTTATTAACAAATAGTTAAGGGAGGAGGTATAGGATGGTAAGGTAGGGCCATTCCATGAAACAGTTCTACTTTAGAACAGAGTATTTACTCGACACCTCCTCTTCCTTCCATTCATTCTGCTGCTAAGAGTGCAAAGCCAGGAATCTTAACTCAAGTAGCCTCAGTCATGCATTTGCCTTTGACTTAATAGAGATTCTGCACATCACAGTGATTTCATAGGATAATAGCTGCCCCCTATACCTCATCTTTTTCTAAAAGAATAAGCATTCTGCCACTTCCCTGCCTGCCCCCCACCCACACTATGGATGGAATAAATGAATATGCAATACTCTACGACTAAAGATTTGACAGCCACCCATTAGAATGATTATGCAGTACAAAAATGTTGAGGGGTAGTACATTATTTCACTACATATGTGCTATATAAATTGTGAATTGCTTTTATTAAGAAATCCAGATTTACTTAAGCCCAGTTATGTAATTTCTGTACAAAAGTCTACTATGAGCTCTATCTTTGATTCACTTTGACAGATGACTCTTTTAGAATATGCTGAATGAATGTACAATTTTTAAGCTGTACATTGTTTCAATAAGACAAGCCTTAAAATAAAACAAAGAACAAAATAATTTGCAAAATATATGAATGCTTTTATAACTCTCCCAGGAGGGAGAACACCACCTGTCCTTATTACTAAATCAGCAACGTTAAAATGCCAACACATTTAGTTATTGAACTAGTTCAAAAGAAATACGGGGTGTGTGTGTGTGTGTGTGTGTGTGTGTGTATTTGTGGTGTGATGTGTGTGTTTGCACATTTGTAATCACATATTCAAAACCAGAAACCTTTACTGAAAAGATCTCAGGTGAAAATTTTGCTGTATAAGAACCATATCAGTCAGGGAAAATATAATCTGGGATCTGGAACTCTTATTCTCATTGGTTCTTTTCTATTAACCATCAAAACTTTCCCTTTCATCTTCCCTATTTAATAGAGATAAGTTGAAAGCAAGTGGCTTCTCTTGATTTAGATTTCTGTTTCAAAACTTTGGCTGGATTAGTATTTGTTAATTATCTATTTATTAAGAGGGTTACAACTCCAGGTTTATCATACATTTAAAAATTTACATTATAAATTACATTATATTTTTACATTAGAATTCATAAAATTCAATTTATTTAGATATAAGTCCAATTCTCCAAATAAAACCTTGCTTATGTTATCAATGGCTTAACATAAATTTTCTTTTCCTTTAGTTAATTGTATTTTCTCAGCACCAGTTTTATAAATAGAGTAAGACACTCAAGGGAAAATATTCAGCTGGTACAGAGTGGCTTTCTGGTTGCTGAAATCATTCACTCTTTGGACTTGTGAACCACAAAGCACCCACAGCTCAACAAATCCCAACACAGCACATGCCATGTCACGTCTTACTGCTGTAACATAGTCCTCACATTCTACCCTCCCAATATAGCTAAACAGCTCCATATTGATGAGGATAGCAACAACTGACATCACAGTCTATGGACTACAGTCCTGCCATTAAGCATATGCTATTACTATTTAAAGAATTCAAATTTATCTTAACTCGGGACCACTTGGGATGAATATTTTAGTTAGAGACCCAAAATGTTCTTATGATATTCTCTCATGTAATTTTGTTCCAAAGTAGATATGTGATCTAGTAAAATTCTCCATGGGTTCTGCACTGGTTTAAACAGCGAGTGTACAATCTCTGCCTAGTTAAGCTACACATTTACATGGTGAGAGTGCCAATGAGTATGTTTCATCAGACATTCCTGGAAGCTGTCTGGCCAATAGGAGTGGTTTGAAACGGTTCCCTAATCACTGTTGAAATCACTGATAGTACTGTCTGTCCACACTATGACAGACAAAAGCTGAAATGTATTAAACATAGCAATCCATCATCTTGCAGATGGAAAGCAGGAGCCAGGCCAGTTCAGAGGCAGTGACTACCCGCTGCCTAACAAAGGCCGGAGCCCTGACAGTTCAGTCCCTTCCTAGCTCCTCACTACCACCCCTCCATCTAAGATGAATGAATGTAATCAATGAGGGAGAAAGCCTGCTGAGGACCTCAAATTCAAACATTGTTACATTTAAAGTGCTGCTTTTTTTTCCCCCTAATCAGAACTGTTGCTTCAACAATTTTCTCCAAATATTAAAAGATGGGTATTTATGTAAACAAATGAATGAATAAATGAATGGACTGTGTTTTCAAGAAAGCATATCCTTGGAAAATACTGCATTGGTATACCATTAAGTTTGGAGAGCCAGCTTTGAAACAAAGTTCTGATACCAACTCAGAGGAAGTTAAAAAAAATCACTAAATTAAGGGCAAGTTTACATTGTGTCAAGCAACTTAATAGTGATGTTCTCTTTGAATGGCCAGGGGATTATTATTTCTAAATAAGCACCAAATAGAAATGAAATGCTATTTGCTAAAGTTCAATTCATTTTGCATACTTGTTTCTAATAGGACAAATGAGTCACAAAATAGCCAAAGGGACAGAAAGAACCCTCAACTGCTAACAGCACATTAACAAAGTATAGAAACGAAAGGCACTTTTCTTTGGATTTCAGCCTTGTCATTTCCAATTTTCTGCTCCTTGGACATGCTTGTATTCAAATTCTGGAACATCTATTCAGCATATCAATCCTAATTAGACAATCTGGGTCTGGAAAGGATGAGAGCTGGGTCATTTGCATAATTTAATCATAAATACTCAGTGATACATATTTCCAAATGCATTTGTACAATTATCTTTTCATCCTTGGGGCAATGGTATTAATATGATTAGGCAATATTTCTGGAAAAAACAGACAAGTATGCACTCTTTTTAACTGCAGCTTAGGGCGATATGAAAAATTAATTAATTTCTGAAGAAAATCAATTTCTCTACGTGACCACATTAGACATTGCTAAACCAAGACTCAGAAACCTCTCTCAATCACTACATTTTATCAGGCCCTTCTAAATTCTGATTAGTAGGTGAACAATTCAATAGAAAAACTAGTAATGTATCAAAAGGCATCTTAAATTTTGAAGAGATCTTTCTGTCTAGTTTTCATTTCGGTATACTACCCTGCTTTACTTAAACGCATTGTTATTTAACCAGTCAATGAGAAGCCTGTGCTTTTGGTGTGAACTCATCTTGAGTGATCTTTTATTAATGTACATTAACCAATTTCAAGGACAATAGGATAGGGTTACTTTTGAAATGCTTTTTCAAGAAATGGATTTATATTCACCTAAAATAATCCTAATTCGCACAAGACTGTTTATTATGGAAACAATCAGATAACCTAAGTTGTCCCAAAAAGTACCATTGTTATAAGAAAAACATTATAACACACTTAGCAGAGATATAAGAACCCAGGTGGCTAATCTGATTTTTTAAAAAGAGATTCGGCTTTGTATGTTGATTAGTACAAAAGAAAGAAATCACATTTGTGAGTTTAAATGCACTATTCTTTTCTTTTCAATCAAATGAAAAAGTAGAAATTACTGCATGCAAATATTCAATATTCATTTAATTTGCATAAAGGTGCTTGAACAAATTTTTGATTCTAACAAGCTCATTTTTCATGCGTTTTGTCTTTCATCCTAATCTAGCATCTGTCATTCCTTTTTGAAGTTATTATCGGCCCAATTCCCTCTTGGACATGGTTGCTGGGTGACCGGTATCTTAGCACCCACTTTGACAGGAACAGATGTGAATCTGATCAAGAGATTTCCCAAGAGTACCTGAAATCACAAACAACTTTTGTGAAAAACAAACAGCATCCCTGTCATGGGCCCTTATTTAACCTACTCCCCAAAAGAAAGAGCTAAGAAGTTTACTCTAGATCAAATATACCATTTTTAATTTTATTTCCTAAACTTGGAGCAAAATAAATTTTAAAATATTACATTTTCACACTGTTAAAATTGGGGAAACCAATCTGAATTTCAACAGCTCAAAAACCTGTTTTTATTCTGTTTGGGGCTAGATGCTTAAAGGTAAATTTCATGATAAGCATTTATATTTTCATGCACAATTTCACTAGAGTTTCTACCAAAAAAACAACAAGATCACTACGAGGATAATTTAGATGATAAAGATATTTAAGAAGATGAAACGTAGTTTGGTGTTGGAAGGCTTTCTACATTAAGTATGACGTAGAATCTTGTACAACATTAAGGATTACTCTACTCATAGAGAATTATCTAAAATATAAAAGTTCTATCTCTCATGCATTTTATGGCAAACATTTTTAAAGTATTTTTTCTTTTTGCAGTTCATGTGGTGTACCATCAATCATTATTGGAAATGGACCTGCAAAGTGCCACTAGAAGACAAAAAAGGTCACAGAAACTTCATATTATCACCATTACAAAAGTCAGAATAGGTTGCCTCTCCTGAACCAGATTCTTTTTTAGAACAGCATAATGTGGTTGGGTCATGTGATCCACCCCCTTTCCTTCCTTTTGTCAGATTGAGAGAAAGTGAAGAGCAAGAGCCATGTTAAATCATCATCAAACTAGTTGGGTCAAACTTCCAAATGAAATATTTAATCAAATGTTGATATTTTAGGGGCGTCTGGGTGGCTCAGTCAGTTGAGCGTCCAACTTAGGCTCGGGTCATGATTTCCCGGTTTGTGAGGTTGAGCCCCGCGTCGGGCTCTGTGCTGACAGCTCAGCACCTGGAGCCTGCTTCGGATTCTGTGTCTCCTCCTCTCTCTGCCCCTCCCCTGCTCATGCTCTGTCTCTCAATAATAAATAAACGTTAAAAAAAATGTTGATATTTTATAAATATGGCATCAAAGTAATCTTAGGGAACATCCAAATAATTGATTTAATTTTTCAGCCTCATTCCAGTGTCAAGACAATGCAGAAAAATGTTAGCTTATGGTGAAAGCAAGATATTTTCTTTTGCCACCTAACAGCCAATAAAAAAGAAAAAACAACATATGTTTAAAGCTCTAAATATTTTCTCCTTGATTATTTTGACTTATGATAGTAAGGAAAGTGGTATACTTTCCACTGGAAATTTCAATGTTTTCCTCTAAGAATTGATTTGTTATAAGCATTGTTACTAGGAATTTTTATGTTTGGTTCTTGTAGGAAAATAACCAATCATCCAAACGGTTTTATTAATGTTAAGTGAAAAAAAAAAGGTGAAAAGTCTTTAAAATTATTTTTAATTTTGAATTGGGGAAGGAACATGCTAAGCTTGGTTCCAAAATCCTATCATGAAATTATTTAGTCATCATAATTGTAACAGCAGATATTTGAGTAGGGGTAAAAATGTACGCATGTTGCTTTATCTTTCATAAAGTGTTGCTGTGCATGTAGGATTGAGAACAAGTCATTCTATATGGAGAATGTTCGGTAGTCTCATGATGGTCATTTAATACCATCAATTATAAGCAAAGAGACACTATAGCCTTATCCATTTACATTCGTTATCCATTGGTATATGTAGGATATAGCATTTTGGTATTACAGAAAATAAGCAAGCTATTACCCACCTATTGTGAACACATGATTAACTTCAGTTTTACAGTGTAGGCCCAACCACATAAAGTACATACAACTAAAACAGGAATAGCTTTTATGTATCCAATTTATCATTAACCACCTTCATGTGTTACTATTAGTGGTAAAAGCAGGCTTCAGGAAATCCCTTCATATAGTCCAACAAAAAGTAAAATAAGGAATATAACCTTTTAAAATGCAAGTCTAAGAAAATTAAACTTATCCATTAAAAATCCTTACTCTGAAATGTTATCACAGGGAGCAACTCCCTAAAAAAGTTTCTTCCTCTCCTTGGGCTGACTCTTTAGTGGAGGGAAATCAATAAAAAGTACAAAATAAATGTCCGATTAAACAATTTTGTGTTTAAACTACTTATATCTAGGACGTATATTTAAAACATAGATACTTCGTTTTTAAAAGTAACATCTTACTCCCATGTGAAAACGTGAATATCTGCAAAATTTTGATGACACTTTGGCTTACTGGTGAAGTGTCATTTATGAATGATATTTTTTAAATTTCCTAAAAACACCTAGTTACTAAATTTGGTAGCCAAACAGGTGTTAACAGAAAGAAAAATCAAATTTGACCCAGAAGGCTCCAATATTAAGGTTTGAATTGGGATCAGTTCATTCCTTTCCCATGGGGTAACTTGTATAAATGTAATTCTATGGTTTCATAAAAGCAGGTCAAGTTTCTATCCCTGGGGGTCTTTTGGCAATTTGAAGCATGGAAGCACTGTTGCTGGCTACAAGTTCAAATCTGCATGTACTATCAATGGGGTGAAGAAAAAAATCAGTGAACAGCAGACGTATATTCATCTTGGATTATAATACGCACTTGTCAGAGGGTACTTAGAGGGTAAGAATAAGGGTGTCAGAGCTCACAAGTCATAAAATATCTTGAAATCATTTTTACTTATAAATATATACGCATACCAGATAATGCAAAAAGTAGTATGAAATATGTCTCTTTTTTGGTAACAAAATGCAAAGGTGAACTTGAATGTCATTTTGCATTTACTATGTGCAAGGTTGTTTTTAATTCCACAAGCTTTAGAGGAGGCAGAATTTTTCAAGTAGTCACTGTTTTTTAACCTCTTTTCTACTTCACCAAAAAATGCATGCATTCTTGCACTTTTACCAATGATGTAATGACTTGACAAATGCCATGGAATGATTGAGAAAGTAATTGATTTCATTTAACTGGACCTCTACCAGGTGTTTTGAAAGACAATGACAGTCCACTGCAAGAAGTGGTAATACACTTCTTATGTAGACCTGCAGATTAACCCCTGACCTCATTCCTAACTCATCGCATTGATGGCAAAGCTTTTAGAAGAGCAATCATTTTTTTTAAGTTATGAAATTGTTTTCCTATCATTTATCCACTGATTGTAAAGGATATGCTTGCTCCAAAGTGCAAGCAGCAATGAAATAAACTAATAAAAAAAATGGAGCAATGACATCAACCACATTAAATGTTATTCCATAATGTACAGATTCTAGTACCTAATAGTTTAATATCTAGTTCATACAAATAAGATAATTCTCTGACAAATATTTTCTGGAGAGAATTAAAAGTACACTTCAGTTATCATAAACATAAAGGTATAGGAAAAATTAAGATAAGTTTTTAATCATTGTCTTACTAACAATAGAACATTGTTTATTATAATTACACTTTAAAATATTTAAGTATAAATCATTTCTTTCGTGCTAAAATTAATTCTAAATATATTTTCTATTATCATTCAGTAAAACAGAATTTCTTTTTCAGTGTTATTTTATATTTCACTAAATTGCAGAAGGCAAAATTAAAGTCAGTTTTTTGGTAAAAGTTGTTTGTCCTCCGGCCCTATGTCCTACAAGAGTGTGTGTGTGTGTGTAGTGTGCGCGCATTTGGGGGGAGGGGGTGAAAGAATACAAACACACATACACATATATGTAAAAGTTTTTCTAATGAAGATATTATAATTATTTAAGCATAAAAACATAGACTACACATAGGCTACGGTTAATATAAACAAAGATATCCACCACCAAGACTTCTAAAATACTGATAAAAATTTTACACCTGTTGCATACACAAGGGCATCTATCTTAGTACAAAATGTGTGACTGGTAATAGGACAATTAAAAGTGTTCTAAATTATTCACTTAAAATCCAGAGGCCATTGAACTACATATTGCCTAACTCAAGAAACAGTATTATTTTGAAGATATTTTCAATATAAAATAGGAATTAACATTTTAGGATATGTCAGTATATTTTCGTAGAGTTGTGATAGGTTCAAAGATTTGTTACACCTTCAGCGATTTGCTTTGTTCATACGTAATATAGGGTTATGAATAATACAACCCATTTACTGTTGCTATTAATAAAATTGCAGAATATAATCAGTTTAAGATTTTAACAAAATACTTTGTATGCTTGATATGTGAATATAATAAAGTATTTCTTGATTAACATATTCTAGAGATTTATTTTCATTATCTTTCCTTAAGAAATGACCAGCATCCCTTAAATTGAATTAGCAAGTATTTACTGAAAATGCTTCTATGTGTTTCCATAAAATAATTCCCTTTTGGGGCGCCTGGGTGGCGCAGTCGGTTAAGCGTCCGACTTCAGCCAGGTCACAATCTCGCGGTCCGTGAGTTCGAGCCCCGCGTCGGGCTCTGGGCTGATGGCTCGGAGCCTGGAGCCTGTTTCCGATTCTGTGTCTCCCTCTCTCTCTGCCCCTCCCCCGTTCATGCTCTGTCTCTCTCTGTCCCAAAAATAAATTAAAAACTTTAAAAAATAATAATAATAATAATAATTCCCTTTCAACTAGTACTCTTTCTTTCCTGAATATGTCTTGTTTGTCCTTGATGAAAAGTATTATTTTCGTGTTGTGACTGGAAAAGCAACCTAATTGATACAATATAAATTCAAAGATAAGTTACACTGTGACTTTTTAATACTTTACCTCTCCATTCATTTATTCTAAGGAAAGAAAACATTCCTCAGCTCTTCAATGTTACGAACCAAAAGTAACCAATATACTAAATTGCCTATTTCATTATTGTTTTCGTGAAAATCATGCCTGAAAAGCATATTCAATTTTTTTGTCAACCATATATACTACCTTCAAAATCCACTGCAGGATTATTATAAGTCTACTTACATTAAATTACATTTATGTTCTTCATTTCATAGTAGTTTTGACTTCCTCTGAGAAACATGCAATGGATTCCAGGTATTATATTCATCTTATATAATAATATGTTTTAAATGCTTCAGCTAAGCTGTCTTCTTTTTAAATCATTGCTCTCTAAAACTTTTTTAAAAGCAAGTAGCTATTCACTGCATCACTGTGCTGCACAGTATTAGACATTTCAATATACTTATAAGCACAAAAATAGAAGAGCAATTAAATAATGATATAGTGAGTTTTCCAGTTTAGTAAAGTTGTCTTTGACAACTTTCACTCAAGTCACGTACTTTTATACATGTAAAAGAATCCCAGCCTGATATCCTGGACCAGCTCCAAGCTAATTTGAATCAGAAAGCAACAGGGCCACACCTTTAACAAAATTCAGTCATTGGCCACTTCAATATCCAACTTAGAAAACTACAGATGAATTTGTTTAAATGGGTGAATTAGAATCCTCTTAGCATATAAAGTAAGTCCAGGTAAGAATACACCAGAAATTTAAAATATATTTGGTTCAAGGTCCCTGGTTTTGGATTAAGTAACGATTTGAGTCATTCTCTATATGATTTTATATATCTGTATACCTATAGCTCTATCTCTATCTATATATGACTACATATACAAAGGGGATGATTGTCTGCTATTTTATTCAACTAATTTTAATTCTATCATTACTTTGAAAAACAGTAAAATTTCACTGATTGTCTAATTGACTAATTTATATTGAATGGATAAAAATTCTGTTCATAGTCATTTGCACATTTAAATATCATGAACTGTAACACACACACTCTTTACAAATTCTTAGAAGACTTCTCAAAGTAAATAGGTACATCAAAATAAAGTGACCCACGAGTTGATCTAATAATAACAAATTACTGGACCAAACGTAAATATACTAATCTCGGCGTTCTTGTTTTCCAAAGAAACAATTTGGTAAACTAATCTCAGTATCTGAATGAAGTAATTTCTGTATTGTGGCATATACTAAAAAGCACATATCAACAATTAAAAGTTATTTTGAAAGACACTTACTGTAGCAAAAAATTACTTTTGCCTGGAAATACTTCAGACAAATTGAGAAGAAAAATAAAGGAATTTGAGCACAATGTGGGCTCACAGAGCGTCTGCTATGCCTGAAACACGTAAATGTGAAGATCAGGGCCTTTGATATGACACTCAGCTAAGCCCCATTTGGTGAGCTTTTAATTCAGGGTTTTCTTCATTAAAAAATAAATTACTGAACATAATAAATATAATGGAAAAGAGGTCCCCTAATGCAGTCTCAAAGCCTAAAAGTGTAAATATAAATGCATTCTTAGCTAAAATTTTTAACCTGTAGAACTTAAACAAGAATACACATGTATGGATATATATATGTATATATATAACTGACCAATCACAATCTAGTAACTCAGTAGTTAAGAGGATGGCACATGCTGGTACATGGTAAGGTCACTCTATTTTTATATCAATTCAAATATAAAATGATAAAACTTTATTTTAATTACATATTATTTATATTTAAATACCCAAATAGTTAATATCAACTTTATTTTATATTCCCTGTCATTTTAAAAGTCTATAACGATGTGATTTTTTTTTTCTGGTGAACAATCTGAAAATTAAATTCTTGAAAGATAAAATTCTGGCCAACTTTAACTTTTTTAAAGAAACAAGTGACGAAAACCTTAAAATCAAAATATTGGGTGAAATCTAGAAGACTCACCTGTCCCTATTTAGAAAGCTTACTTCATATAATTTCTTCAAAGATTCAAAGGGAAACAGTTTACAACCTGTGAGAGTTGCATTTCTTAAATTTTGCAATACATGGGTTCTATGTTGCTACTACAGTGCAATTTAAATGATTATTTTACTTGATTAACAAAGGCAATTGTATGAAACAATTTAGTAAAATAACTTGGAAAGAGAAAATAACACTAATTGATAGTCAAAGCACAAATTGTTCCTAAAATAACAACTACTTGGTTGCACATTAAGCTAATTTACAAATGCTACTTACATTCCAAAAACAAAACATCAAATGAGAAACAATAAAGCATATTATGTTTTCGTATGCTGGTGGATCACACATGGTAAATCACCAAAGAGAAGAGTGATTTATGCTCAAATCCAGCCAAGACTTTAATCAATATTGGGTGTCACATCTCAGGAGGTTGGGGGAGGTAGTGAGGCAAAAAGAGAATGGCTAATATTGGTCTCAGTAATTTATACGCAACTTCTGTGAAATGTAGATTAAACAAAAAAGTAACAGCAGATTTGGACTAATCAGAAGAAGGTTCACAAAGTCTGTATTAAATGTGATACAAAGAATTTATGTAAGGGAACTATGAAAACAAAAAAGTCTGTTTATTTTATATAATGTTTGCAGCTTCACAAAATAAAATATCCTATGTGCAAATCAAATTAAGTGTCTCAGAGCATTAGCTAATCATCTGTGGAGTTCAGAAAGTAAACCATCTTCATAACTATGTGCACTCTTTACAATAACGATTATGTGCATTACTGGAGACTAACTCAAGAAAAACAACAGGTTGAAAAATATCCAAATAACTCAAGAATTTGCATTACATAATACAATTTGATTGAACAAGGTAAATCCTAGGTTAGAATATTCTTAGATTTTGTTTATGTATTAATTAAACTATAACTTAGTAACAGTTTAAACGTATACAGAAACAAGTGGCAGAACCAAACTTAAAGTTGCATATTTTAGGCCTTACTCTTCTAATTATGTCATATTATTTAGGAAATGTTATAAAATGAAACATTAGGCTTTACAGGAGCCATTAATCGACTGTAATACAAAAACTTCAAAAGCATAGTCTCTCTTCATTCGAAGTAATTTTAATCTCTCTGTGCCAAGTATCGTAATTATCTGTGAGAAGTGAATCTGTATTTGTGTTGAAACTTTCTATTACCAATGCAGAAGTGTGTAAGTCCATGCCATTGAAAAACATGCAGTGGGGGAAATGTTCAATACATATAGACTGGTTCAGTTTGCCATCTTTATTAAAACTCCTGACAAACAACAGAGCCAAGTGTTGGAGAATATTTTATATTTCTTACAGTAAAATTGCATCCATATATTACTACTGGACAAAAAAAGACTTGAAAAGTCTTTCAATTTGCTGTCTATGGATAGTATTGACTTTTAAGACAAAGGAATACTATTTGTGAATATATCTATATGCATAAAAAATGTCTGATAAAACCAACTGGAATCTATTTAAGTTAAAAACCTCCACAATACTAGGGCTACATAAGACCCAAATCACAATCTGGTTTGAAAGATCCTGAAACAAAATCTCCCTCTGGCAATATTCAAAAAATAAACATTTTAGATAACACAATACAGCAGTCACTTTTTATTACCTGAATTCACAGAAAATTGAATCCTAACCCAAATCTACAAACAAGCGACTGACTCATACAAACAGAGGCTTGACCATGTACATAATTACTTTTCTTTTGTTGTTGCTGTTTAGTGGTTACCAGTTAATTAAGTGACCTCTGATGCACCAGCCAAGTTCATGCAACTAATGTTTAGTTTAAAAATAATAATTGGAGGAAGCTGATCAAGGTCAGACTCTGTCCTTTGACAACTTTTAAATATATTTCCTTACATATTCTCTCATTTTTGGACTCTTACTTTTAGCTTTACTATCAAGCAAGTGATAGTCTCTGTTTCATCTCCTTGTGGTAGTGACAGATGGCTTCAACATTTATTCTAGTTTTTATAGATAGCATACTGATGCAATAGCCCCAAGCAAATTAAATCCACTCTAAGGTTTGTCACCAACTTACTGAGCCACTTTGAGCAAGTTTATGAACCTTTTTTCTCTTTGATATCATTTTGGTTTCTCAGATTCCCTGGTATCTAAATGCTATCAAGAGACAGAATTAGATATATGTTCTGTAAAAAGATGAGAGTGCTAAGATTTGATGTTTCTTATACACTATGTATATATTATTTTATATAGTTTGCCTTTTGCACACTTTGTCTTACCCTGTGCATAAATTATTCCTTTAGATCGTCTCTTAAATAGCCAAAGGAGAAAGAAACCAGAATGAAAGAAATCAATATATCTAGGTGAATGAAAAAGGATCTTAATAGAAAAGGCATAAACTGGACTTGAATGGAAAGAGTAATTTTAGTTTTGAAGATCCAAGGTGCAAGTATTGTAGGTATTGCTTTCAAAGTTAAGAAATAAGACAGTAACACTTGTAATTATCATTAAAAATAATAGTGTAATATAATGCAAACAATATGTTTTAGTGACAGGGAGTTCCACGATAAGTTTTCTATTTTTTTTTTTTTACAGTTTTGATTTACAAATTGATTTTTTACAGGTTTGATTACAGTGCAGAGTTAAGAAAACCTAGGTAAAGATCTCCAATTACACATCTTCTAAGGTTAATGACTGCTGTATTTGCATGTATATAGGTTTGAGTAAGGCTTGTAGATGATGAAAGATCAAACGCAAGAGTAAATCAACAAACTAGCCACGTTTAACTTAAAAATAACCTGAAACTGAGTTTTAGAATAACACGTGTAATTGTAAAATATTAAGACGAGGTGATTGAAACATAATTAGAATATTGATGAAATATTTTTGAAGAGATATAATAGTTCTGTTGGATTTAACTTATGTTGGCTGTGAAAGTTTAAACTCCAGAGCTATTGTTAACCTCAGGGAAAAAAAAAAACTAATTAAAACATTTTTGTTAGTAACTTTAAGAATATTTTCCAACCGTATAGTGAGGACTTCAATTCCAAACACTAAGCAAAATTTCAGGGGAAAAAAAATCAAGGGAGTAATTATAAGAGGGGTACCACTACCTGCTTTACATTGATTGTAACGTTGCAGTCATTGAAAGAAGTTTTCTCTGGCAATTTTTGTGTGTGTGTGTGTTATGTGTAATGGTCATTAATTATCGAGTACAGTATGTGCTGTAAGAAACACACAAAGAGATTTCAAGAGCAGAATGGTTTGATTACTAAAGAGAAACACAGTAGCTTTTCACCAAATTACTAGATAGGTAGACAATTTCATAACAACCAACTGGCTTCAAATTTCAACTAGCATTCTTTCCAACTGTAACAATTTTCTGCCCTGATTTGAGTACTTTTAACAATACATTGTTGGCAAATATTTTATCCTCTGGACGTCCTAGGACTCCAATTATCTCGGTAAATGACGTTTAGTGATCAAGATCACCCCTCAATCTTTACTGCCACCTGTCCATCCTCTTGGGCACGCGCGCGCGTACACACATGCACGCGCTCTCAGCAGTCACCCAAAAATAATAGAAATGAAGGTTCAAAACCCAGACACACACTCAAGACCCCATGCAAAGGATGGCAAACAAGGAAAAGAGTTTCTGGCTAGGTCAGAATAGGACATTCGCAAGGTTCGAGTTGGAGTCAGCTTTCGTCTTACAGCCTTCCCGGGGCACTAGCCAGAAGTCTTCCAAGGAAGTAATAGCTAGGGGCTTTTTCACCCCTGTTTCCTTTTGGTCCCGTCCTACCCCTCTTTCCTTCGCAGCTCAGTTGCCCTAGCTCTATTAGGGGACACACCTCCTAAAAGAGTACAACTCTCTTCCTTCTCCCGGTCTTAAACTTATTTGGAGGGTATCGCAGTCCCCGCGCAAATTTTGCGCGCAGTTCCCACGCGTCCGCTTCTGGTATCCAACTTTCCCTACTCTCTTTCTCCAGGCATCTCAACTTTTCCCTCTGCCTGGAACGGGGGACCAGGCTGCACTGTGAAAGCGGGTGGAAAGAACATTTCCACCCCGAAACTGACAAGTTACCCCACTCCCGCCCCCTCTCGGTAGATCCTCCCCCAGTGAGCGTTCATTAGCATAAAACCGGTCGGGCCAGGCACCGGGTCCCCTGGCCTCCAGGGTTCGCGCGCTTTGCCGGGCTGTGGAAGCCACAGCACGGGGGATTCAGGTCTGCGGAACACCCCAGTGCAAAGCTTGCACCTGCTCATTGCGTGAGCTACTAACCTTCAAAAAAAAAAAAAAAAAAAAAAAAGGAAAGAAAGAAAAAAAAAGAAAAAGAAAAACAATTTGGAGAGAGAGAGAAAGAGAGTGTGTGCTTCAGTCTTCCTTCCCCATCTCTCCAGCTCATCTTCCAAGAGTCTCAGGCACCCGTCAACTCCCCCTGCAGAAGGAAACCCGCTGGTTCCCTCGCATCTGCCCCGGGGCAAACGTACCCCTTTATCTCCTTTGCACAAGCTCACAGGCGGCCACACGCACACGTGCGCGCACACACAGACCCCTCCCCTCAGCGGGCTTCCCCTCGGGGCTTTGGGACTGAGCTCGAAGCGGGTCCCCCGGGATCGCTCCGGGGCTTCTCGTCCTCGGAGGTCTTTTCCCTCCCGGCCTCGAAGAGGCCCAGGCCCGCAGCTTCCTCGCGGGCCCCTCACCCGGGGCGCGCCTTCCCGCTCCCGAACCCAGCGGGTCGGGGTCACGACCTCTCCCCGCCCCCGGGACGCCGCTCGGGCGCCGCCGACCAGCCCCGCCGGTGCCCCCCCCCCCCACCGGCTCGCGGTGGAACCCGGGTCCGAGGGAGCACACACTCTGGCAGCCGTGCTGTGAGGGTCCCCAGACGCTGGCGCGGCCCAGGAAGGGGGCTGTGGCTCCTGGAAATGCACGGTCCTCCTCCTTCCCGCCCCCTCCGCCCCGAGGCTCGCGGTTCCCGCGTCCCACAGCAGCCAAGCCCCTGCGCCCAGACGAGCAAGGTGGGGACCGGGCGGAAGAGCGAGATCTGGGCAGGGTGAGGTGCCAACTTGTCGGAGGGTCGGGAGCGGCTGGCGAGCCTCGAGGAAAGGGAGGAGAGGGCCGTGCTCTCCAGGGCGCGCGGCTCGCGGGCGCGCGGAGCTGGAGGCGCCAGGAAGGGAGCGAGGGAAGGGTGAGGAGGAGGCGGGAGGAAAGGGACCGCGGGCGGCGGAGGCTACCCTCCGCTCTTTACCTTGCGTTGGTGCAGTCATTGTAGAGGGTCTCGAAGTCCTTCCTGGAGATGAGTTTGCAGCGGTTCACTCCGGGCTGGATGGCGCCCAGTCCCCTCAGGATGCGAACCTGTTCCACATTGCACACCACCGGCGTGATCTCCAGCCGCTTCAGCTTGGTGTAGACCGTGTGCAAGCCCCCCACCAAGTGCTTCAGGAACAGGTCGAAAGCCTGGGGCAGGCAGATCAGCTCGCAGCCCTCCACCGTGAAGGAAGCCACTTTGGCCCCCCTCAGATCCACCATTTTGCACTCATTATTCTGAGGGGTGTTTTCCACTGGGGACGGGGTCGAGTACACGGGTTTCCCGGGGAGGGGGCCGCAGCTGCTGCTGCTGCTGCTGCTGCTGCTGCTGCTGCTGCTGCTGCTGCTACTGCTGCTGCTACTGCTGCTACTACTACTGCTGCTGCTGCCGGTGCTCGCGTTGATGGGGGTGCTGGAGGCGCCGCCGCCGCCGGCGCTAATGCCGCCGCCGCCGCCGCCGCTGCCGCCGCCGCCGCCGCCGCCGCCGC